>NW_027498946.1:0-126257 GCF_021521415.1 Bidens hawaiensis
GTCAAACTTTTTCTTCTTAAGGTTGAACGAAGCGAGGAATTCTTTTGTGAGTTCTGTAACCGAGTCCCCTGTTTGGTTAAAAACTCGTTTCCACGGTCCTGGGACGATGTTCTGATATCGGTCCCATTGGTTTACGTTTCTTAGGGTGTTCTCACATGCATGGAAGTGAGCTTCTGGATATCTGTTGTTAAGATAGGTTAATCTTTCGTTTGCTGCTTGGTCCTTTTTCTTGCGGTTTCCGAAGACTAGGAACGCATGAAAATCTTCCCCATACTCAGCCATCTGCAAATTACACTTAAATTAGTCTATACTCACGAAAAATTGGCATTTTGCTGAAACAGGAAGTAAAGCACGACGGCGTGCTTTCAGAAGCACGGCCCCGTGCTGCTGCTTCTGGTTCAGTTTTCTTTCAAGTTTGACTTTTTGTTGACCACGACTCGTGTTTTTTTTTTTGGGCACGGCTCGTGTTCCTAATACCGATTTCTAACTTACTTAGACTCGAACCTTCGTTTCTAACCGGTTACATCAATTGGGTTTAACGGTTTGTCGGGTATTTATTCTAATACCCAAAACCCGAATTGTTTCTTTCAATTAATCCCTAAACATCAAACAAGCTACAATCTATTCATCATAATTAATCATAATAACCCATACCCTTTTCGGGGTTTGACCAGATTTGGTCGATTTGAACAATTTTAGGTTTAATCTAATCCTAGAATGATGAATTAGAGTAATGTAATTGTTAAATTAACATACCTTAGGTCCGGAATCGAAGATTTGATGAAGAAATTTGTAAAATGGTCGAGGGTCGGCGGTTTTTGGTTCAGAATGCAGTGAAAAATAGGGTTGGTGGTTGGAGAAAGTTATTTTGTTAAGTTAAAACTCGTAACTGCTGTTTGACCAAAAACACGGCCCCGTGCAGTAGGAAGCACGGTACCGTGCTGTTAAGTGCAGACAGTACTGTTTTGTTTATTTTGTTTATTTGTCGAGCTTGGTTCGTCTTTAATTGGTTTTTATTTTCTGGTTATTTTAACATGGTAATTAAAAATCCTAAATTTCATTAAAACATAAAATTAAAAACATAATTAAAGATAGATGAAACGAAAAGTACAACAACAATTCTCGGTTCCTAACACATAGTACTAGCGGAAACAACTTAAACACGAAACGAGGTCGGAACTTCAACGGCTACCACCCCCGAACAAGTCCTGGATGTGTGGTGGTGCTCACTTGGCTTCCAAAAGTTCGTCAAGCTTCTTGTTGAGCGTGACGATTTCTCGAAGTTAAGTTTTGAAGTCACATCCTTGTGGTGGCCATCCACAACATGGAAGTTCTCGAACCTAAGCAGGTCGACTACTCGAGCTTCGGTTTGCATGTTGCTTTCAACTTAATCTCTCACGATGCATTGGAGTCGCATGACTTGTTCCTCGAGAAAGGAAGATTCATGTTGCTTCCCCTTTTTCACTGGCTTCCATTCAACCCGTTTTCCTTCCATTTGGGTAATTTTTGTTTGGTGTGAATGGAATAGTGAAATTATGCATGCATTATATAGAGACTGGAAAGTTGAATATGGCATCGTGTATTAGGAAACACGGCCCCGTGCTGCTAGAAGAATAAATGTTCCTACGTCAGAGAATTGTACGGAGTCAGCGCGTATCATGCTGAAGATTCTAAGGTGACCACGGCCCCGTGCTTAGGGAAGCACGACCCGTGCTTTTTATCACAGTAATTTCTTTTTTAGTTTTTAACATGATTCATGATTCGGAATTTTTAGAATGACGTTTATTGTGATAATTTGGAAGTTTGGTCATCTAAAAATTACTTTTCATTAATTAAGAATCCTAGAACAGTTACGGGATAAGCCCGGGTTTCCTAAGAAAAGAAAATAATCGGGTTAAGCCCGAAGTCCTAACACATTGTGCTTAATGCACTTTTTAACACATAAAAGCATAAAATTAAGTTTCCTAGAGCTCTCCGAAAGGCGCTCCTCCTCCGAATGGTCCTGGTGGTGGAAAATACGTGAAACTGAGAACTTGAAACTAGAGTTGTTCGTTGATGTCTCGGAGTTCCATTTTCATGTTTTCCACTGATTCGGTGAGTTGCAAGAGACGCATCTCCGCAAGGAAATTCATTTTGGTGAGTTCTCTCACGAGTTCTTGAAGTTTCAAGAGAAGCTCGGTTTTGGAAACATGGTGGGCATCGTTTCTCGGATGTCGGGAAACGGGAATTGCTTCATTCATCTAAGTTGGCATGCTGAATTTTCAGAGGTTTTTTTGTTTTGGTTTTGGTTTGTGCAAGGAATGCAATGACACAAGGTGCCTTTTATAACCAAACAAGAAACCAAGCACGGCACCGTGCTTTTAGAAGCATGCCCCCGTGTTTTTAGTCTGACAATTCAGTTACAAACCAGTCTGACTGAGATTTTTGCAGCGTAGATGCCGTCCCGCATTTTTAGGCACGGGACCGTGCTTTAAGGAGCACGCCCCCGCGGTTTTTCTAATTTTTTTTAAGTATATTTACAAGGCCTATTTTTGCGAAGGTCTTGGCCAGACCTTGTTTCCTTGTGTTCTTAATCAAGAAGTTTGGGACCGTGCTTTAAGGAGTTACAAACCAGTCTGACTGAGATTTTTGCAGCGTAGATGCCGTCCCGCATTTTTAGGCACGGGACCGTGCTTTAAGGAGCACGCCCCCGCGGTTTTTCTAATTTTTTTAAGTTTATTTACAAGGCCTATTTTTGCGAAGGTCTTGGCCAGACCTTGTTTCCTTGTGTTCTTAATCAAGAAGTTTGGAGGGTTAATACCTCCAACACTTCTTCAAGTGGACCGTCGATATATGGTTTCAATCGATGTCCATTCACCTTAAATTTCTGGCGTTCGCATTTGAAATTTCGATTGTTCCATAATCAAAAATTGTTTCAACTATGTTTGGACCTGACCATCGGGATTTCAATTTTCCTGGGAAAAGACATAAACGAGCGTTGTATAACAGTACACGATCGCCAATTTTAAATATTTTCTTTCCTTTTATATGGGCGTCGTGTATGCGTTTAGTCTTTTCTTTGTATGACCAGGAATTTTCATAGGCCATTGTCCTCAGTTCCTCGAGCTCCCGAATTTGATATTCCCGGTTTGCTCCGGCGGACGTTAGATCAAAATTCACTGCTCTGAGGGCCCAGTAGGCTTTGTGTTTTAATTCTACTGGTAGATGACATGCCTTCCCGTAAACGAGCTTGAAGGGTGTCGTTCCTATGGGAGTTTTGTAGGCCGTCCTAAGGGCCCATAATGCGTCATCTAATTTTTCTGCCCAATTTTTGCGATTCATCCCCACACTTCTTTCCAGAATCCTCTTAATTCCTCGATTCGAGACTTCCACCTGTCCACTGGTCTGCGGGTGATATGGTGTTGCCAGGCGGTGGTGAACCCCATATCATGCTAAGACCTTGTCCATCAGGGTGTTACAGAAATGAGTACCTCTGTCGCTGATGAGGGCTTTTAGCATTCCGAATCTTGAAAATAACTTTTTCAGAAATCGTACGACTACTCAAGCATCGTTGGTGGGAAGAGCTTGTGCTTCTACCCAGTTAGACATGTAGTCGACTGCTACAAGGATGTATTTGTTCCGAATGAGTTAGGAAATGGCCCCATGAAATCTATCCCCCATACATCAAAGATTTCACAAATTTGAATGCATTTTTGAGCCATCTCACTTTTTGATGAGATGTTTCCTGCTCTTTGACAAACATCGCATGCTTGGATCAAAGCATGTGTATCTTTGTATATAGTGGGCCAGAAAAATCCTGCATCAAACACTTTCCTGACCGTGGTGGCAGTACCGTGGTGTCCGCCTGTTGGTCCTTCATGGCAGTGTTTGAGAATGTCTAAGGCCTCCTTACCTGCTACGCACATACGAATGACTTGATCCGCACCTATCCTAAACACATATGGATCTTCCCAGAAGTAAAACTTAAGGTCGGAGAAGAATTTCTTCCGCTGTTGATGGGTAAGCCCTTTTCAAAGGATTCTACAGGCTAAATAATTAGCGAAGTCGGCATACCAAGGACTTTCGTCTTTTTCTTCTATCACCTCTTTAATGTGCATAAGAACTTCATGTGGAAAATTATCATTGATAATTTCCTTGGGAAATTCTTTGGATGTTGGACATTCTAAACGTGAGAGGTGGTCTGCGGCTACAGTTTCTGCTCCCTTTTTGTCTTTAACTTCGATGTCAAATTCTTGGAGTAGTAGGATCCACCGGATGAGTCTAGGTTTGACATCTTGCTTGTTGAATAGGTATCGTATTGCGGCATGATCGGTGTAAACTATGGTTTTGGAAAGAACTAAGTAGGATCTAATTTTTTCAAAGGCAAATACTACAGCTAGTAATTCTTTCTCAGTTGTGGTATAATTTTCTTGTGCATCGTTAAGAGTTTTACTGGCGTAGTAGATTGGGTGAAAGTGTTTTTCTTTGCGTTGTCCGAGTACGGCTCCAACTGCAAAGTCACTTGCATCGCACATGATTTCGAATGGAAGGGTCCAATCGGGTGTGGTTATGATTGGTGTGTTGACAAGTCTGTCTTTTAGTGTATTGAATGACTCAATACATTTCTCAGAGAAGACGAATGGTGCGTCTTTCTCTAGAAGTTTGGTCATGGGTATTGAAATTTTTGAGAAGTCTTTGATGAAACGTCGGTAGAAACCTGCGTGACCTAGAAACTTCTAATAGCTTTGACTGAAGTTGGTGGCGGAAGTTTGGATATGGTTTTTGTCTTGGCCCTATCAACTTCTAGTCCGTTTTGCGAAATCTTGTGACCTAGGACAGTGCCTTCCTTTACCATAAAGTGGCATTTTTCCCAGTTGAGCACTAGATTTACTTCTTCACATCCAGCTAACATTTTGTCTAGATTTTTCAGGCAATGATCGAGGAGTCTCCAAAGACTGAGAAATCGTCCATGAAGACTTCCATAGAGTTTTCGATCATTTCATGAAAGATGGCCACCATGGAACGCTGGAAGGTGGCTGGAGCATTACATAGTCCAAATGGCATTATTCGGTAGGCGAAGGTTCCGTATGGACATGTAAAAGCAGTTTTCTCCTGATCTTCAGGAGCGATGGGAATCTGAAAGTATCCGGAAAATCCATCAAGAAAACAGTAGAACATTTTTCCAGATAATCGTTCGAGCATTTGATCTATGAAAGGAAGTGGAAAATGATCTTTTCTTGTGGCATCATTAAGTTTCCAGTAATCGATGCAAACTCGCCAGCCTGTGATGGTCCTCGTTGGTATCAACTCGTCCTTCTCGTTCATTACGAAAGTCATTCCTCCCTTCTTTGGCACTACTTGAACGGGACTTACCCAAGGTGAATATGAGATTGGGTAGATTAATCCGGCATCAAGTAGTTTGATTACTTCCTTCTTCACCACATCTTGCATGTTGGGATTGAGACGTCTTTGATGTTGGACCACGGGTTTGTATTCTTCTTCCATGAGGATTTTGTGAGTACAAAAGGAGGGACTAATGCCATTGATATCCATGATCTTCCATGCGATAGCCTTCTTATGGTTTTTGAGAACCTTAAGAAGTTCGTCTTTCTCTTCTTTAGAAAGGTGAGATGAAATAATTACTGGGAGTTGAGAGTCTTTTTCCAGAAAGGCGTATTCAAGATGTTTTGGTAGTTCTTTTAATTCCAAGGCTGATGGTTCTTCGATTGATGTTTTTGATTTTTCATTGTTTTCAATGATTTCGCATGCTGTTTCTAATTCTTCGTGGTAGTTGTTATTGAAATTTCATTCTCTAGGATGGGTTTGTTGAGTGTTTTGTCTAAGACTTGTGTTTCTAAGGGAGTATTGGTGGAGGAATCTCTCATATAGCAACTTACGATGCAGTCTATGATGTCAACACAATATAAAGTGTCATCGTGTTGTTGCGGATATTGCATAGATTTTCCTATATCAAAAGTGATTGCCTCGTCATTGACCCTGAGGGTGAGTTTGCCGGTGCAAACATCAATGATAGCCTTTGCAGTGGCTAAAAAGGGTCTTCCTAAAATTAGAGGTACACTTTTGTCTTCCTCCATGTCTAGAATCACAAAATCTACTGGGAAAACGAACTTGTCAATTTTGACAAGCATGTTTTCAACAATGCCCCTAGGATATTTAACGGATCGGTCAGCTAACTGAATGCTCATGCGGGTGGGCTTTGGTTCTCATATCCCTAGTTTTGCAAAAACCGCATAAGGTATTAAATTGATACTAGCTCCTAGGTCAGCCAGGGCATTGCTAACAGATAAATTTCCTATAAGACAAGGGATAGTAAAGCTCCCTGGATCAGTCATTTTTGTTGGTAGCTTGCTTTGGAGGACAGCCGAACATTCTTCACTTAAGGTGACATGCGAGAGCTCCTGCAGCTTCCTATTATTTGTCAGAACTTCTTTGAGAAACTTGGCGTATTTCGGCATTTGAGCGATAGCTTCGACAAAAGGGGTGTTGATATGGAGTTGTTTAAAGAGTTCTAGAAACTTCCCATACTGGGCTTCCAATCGCTCCTGCTTCAATCTTCCAGGGCATGGAATAATTGGAACATAGGTTCGAACTGGCTCCTTAGGCAGTGCTGTGCTTATTGGGGTCAGCCCTTCCTGCGTTTCATCAGGAGACTTTTTCTCCAAAGTTGGTGAGACAACAGTGGTTGTACCACTCTTGAGTGTAACGGCGTTAGCTGTTGCATTCGGGTTGGTGATTGTATTGCTTGGAAGAGTGCCAGGTGGTCTTTCGGATAATTGTCGAGCAATTTTCCCGATTTGGGTTTCTAGGTTCTGAAGTGATGCTTGTTGACTTTTGAGATCGGCTTCATGCTTCAGTAATACTCCGCTGATATCAACAGCTCTTGAGTCGGCTTTCTTCTCGGCTTCATTTGTTTTGGTCATTAATTGGATTAACATTTCTTCGATCTTAGAGTAGCTTGGGTTTTGATGGCTACTCGAGCTTTGATCTTGGTATTGAGGTTTTGGTTGGAAGGATTGATTCATCGGTCTTTTCTCGAACCCGGACGAAGGTTGAGTGTTACCTCCGTCTTTCCAACTGAAGTTTGGATGGTTTCTCCATCCTGGATTGTAGTTATTGTTGAAAGCGTTGTTCTGTCGAGTGATGAAATCAACTTCTTCCATGGCCATGATGACTTGTTTACAGTCACTCGTCTTATGATTTCCTTCTGAGTCTGGTTTTTGATAGTTCGGCTTGAAGTTGTTCAAATTTTTAGAAAGGGCTTCAAGTTGGGCTGTGACAAGAGTGTTGGAGTCAACGTGGTGTATTCCTTTATGGGTAGGTGTAGATCTTGGTGGGTTGTAAGTGAAACTTTTCTTTGCAGCTTTCTCCAGGACTTCAAATGCTTCGTTAGGTGATTTGGATCCCAGGTCTCCACCAGCGATTTGGTCGATGGCCTGTTTGTTTTGACTGGATTGTGCGTCAAAGAAAGTTTGTACTTGTAACCATACACTCAGTCCATGATGTGGGCATCTTCTTAGAAGACTTTTGTATCTTTCCCATGTTGCGTGTAACGATTCATCATCATCGGTCCGGAATCCGGTAATGCTGGCTCGGTATTTGGCAGTTTTGTCAGGCGGAAAATATTTGAGGAGAAACTGTTCAACCATCTGGTCCCAAGTGGCAATGGAACCAGAGGAAAGAGATTCTATCCATTCTAGGGCTTGGCCCCTTAGAGAGAATGGAAAGAGTTTAAGTTTGATTTGATCTTCTGAACAGTTTTGGATTTTAAAGGTTCCGCAGATTCGTAGGAATCGAGATATGTGAGAAAGAGGGTCTTCGTCGAGGAGACCATGAAATTGAACTGAATTTTCCACCATATGAATGTTGCTAGATTTGATTTCGAAATTTTCGGTGATTTCGGGTGGAGCCACTCCATTGCCGTAGCCTTCGAGAGTTCGCTTGGCATACTGGCTCATGTTCGGCTCATTGTTCTTGGCCGCCATCATTTCTTCGGTTTGATTTTCTCCTGATGTGGTGGCGTCTACTTATTCGTCTTTGATTGTTTCTGTGGTTTCTATGGTCCGTTTACGAGTTCGTCAACGAAAGAGTCGTTCCGGTTCAGAAATTGGAGAAACAAGCTCACGCTCTGATGTAGAGGACATACATGAGGCTAAATCAAAATTACACTAAAGTAAAAGTTGGCTAAAGTTAAACTAAAGGTTAGTCTAAGTTAAACTACAAATTAGGCTAAGTTATTCTAAACTATCTAAGGTCTAAGTTAATTAAGCTAAAGTAAGGTAAGTTAAATAAAGGTAAAAATTAGGCTAGCCGTAAAATTATATATTTTAATATTTTGTAAAAAAAAATTAAAGGTTAAAATAAAATAGAAGTTAAAAATTTGTACAGTTATAAACAATGATTAAATTAAAACTTGGATCGTTCTTACAAACGTACCGTGTCCCCGGCAACGGCGCCAAAAACTTTGATGTGTGCTTGCGCGTCTTATAAAATATGATGGATTAGATATTTAGCTTTTGCACAAGATCGTGTTTTAAATTTATAAAAGTGATTTCTACAAAGACTAAACCCACATAAAATAGGCAAGTGTACCTATCGCATACGTAGAATAGTATTGGTAAGAACCAAGTATCGATCCGTGGACACAAAGGTTTCTAATAATAAATCGTTGCTTAACTTTAATCGAAAGTTTTAATCATTTTTGGAGTTAATTTTTAAACTTTTAATAAAATATAAATACTTATATATAATATATAGGTGACCAAGAGAAGAGATTCTAAACGGGTTGTTCAATTATGCGAAGGTTACCATCTAAGATCAAGAATCCACTCCATTTTAGCATTGATAATTAATATGTAGACATGTGATAAACTTACCGTAGCAATATATGATAGATAACTCCTTAACCCAAAGTGAGCATCTTTGGCACTAAGGAGATAATATGCGCATTTTAAAGTCCACCCTTTCCTAATGTCAAACCATCTCAATGATGTCAATTTAAGTTGGCAAGTAGTTTCGTTAAGTAGAAAGATTAGGATTGACTTCAATTTCTTGAATACCAATTCTAACAACTTCGGGTGGTTGTAGTTCATCACACAACCTCCCCTTGGTTGATTTAAGTAGGTTATGATTACACATTCCGTTAACATATGGTTTCTTTAGCTAATTTGATATCCTAAGCAAAGCTATTTTCGGATTACCAAGGTTTAGAAAAATACACCATAACTTATATCTCATCATTTTTAAGTACAATATAAGGATCCATGTTTCGATAATGTATCAAAGTATTTCTATCTTTCAAGAACATGAATCGATCATGAACGACTGCCAATGATATTGACAACCACCAACTTTGATTTAGTGATTTAAGATGGTGAAACATTTCTCATCAAAAGATAATTGTAACATAACCATGTAATTAACTAGACTACATCACATGTCTTGATTAATTATCAAGTAAAACAAAGCTTCTTCATAGATTTTAGATGGTAAAAGGAGTTTAGCTCATAATGAGCATAGTGATAAACATTAAGATGATTGATGACAACAAATACATGATTAAACTTAGAACAATCTAACCAAATGTAGATGAATCCTTCTTCTTAATGATGGCAATGATGGTTGATGATGATGATTAGTGATGATGACCTCCAAGCCTTCAAACACTTCACTAGATCTTCAAGGTGAGTGTTAGTGTGTGTTTTTATAAGTGAAAACCGGAGAGAATTCATTTCAAGGCACACTTGATGAATGCAACATGAGCCACTATTTATAGGCAATCTGGGCGATGAGATACGGCCCCGTGCAAGATGAGCACAGCCCCGTGTATTTTTATGACATGTGCCAGATTTTTTTGTCTTTTGTGTGAGGTGGCAACGGCCCCGTGGTTAGCAGCCACGGCCCCGTGGTTTTTAGTGACATGTGCTAAATTCTTCTTTGTCTTTTCTACATTTCCGTCCACGGCCCCGTGCATGCTGAGCACAGCCCCGTGCTTTTGTTCTCAGATTTTGTCTTTTCTTGTATCAGAAGCATGGGGGTGTGTTTCTTTGTTTTCTTGTGCTTTCTTCTGTTTTTCTTCGCCTTTTTGCTTGTTTCTTCGTTTGAGGCTTGGTTTTACCTGAAATTATGTTTTATTATGATAAGTTGTCTTTTATGCTATGTTATTAGATAGAAATTGCAGTTTTTAGAGATTATTTGATGCCGAAAAGATGTGTATTTCTATGCACATCAGCACTCTTCCCCGTGGTAGCCCAACTATACCACCCGTCACGGTTAGCAATCTCGTAAAAGACGGCGAACCGGCTAACATTAGGCTCCATGTTGCGAGCCTGACAAAAGAATTCGAAATGACGAATCCTCAACATCCCAAAGGGATGGACCTGCGATAGGTGGATCCCATAGGCCGTCAAAATGGCCTCGGGGAACTTTGTTACAGGTAGCCTGAAGTTCCCTGTAGTAAAGTGATCCGCATACACGGCCATCTTCTTCGCCGGAGGGTTAGTGGAAACAGACCCCTTCTACGGATATTCAGGCTCCCATTCAGGCGCTAAGCCATAGACGTTGATGATATCCTGGTAATCCCTCTCATTCCAATGGAGAACGACGTTGTCTATTGAAGCATCACTCTTCTTCTCTTTACCCATTTTAGGTCAAAAGAAGAACTAGAAGATAAGAATAGATGAAAGTTTTAGATCTGGAATTGGAGAAGAAAAGAAGAATTAGTAGATAAGAACAAATGAAAGTGGGAAACAACCTATTTATATACATCGCAGTTAATGCGATGGATATGATGCCAGTGGAGAGAGAAAAATACAACTCAATCACAAGGTGACACGTCAGGCGGGAAAGACGAAAAAGCACAAAAAGACTATGGAAAGACGTCATATACGTATTGTCAGTTGTCCTGCAATATTTCTCTTTCGCCACGTCATCATTTTTCTTCCACTTGCAAAGTTCAAAAATAACCTAACATATCGCAAGCATACAAATAATACACGATTTACAAGACGATAAAAAATTCTCTTTTCATTCATATTGAAAGATAATTACAAAATATGAAAAGAAATTACAAATCTAAATCTATTCTAAGGGTCTCGGGCATAAAGGTCTTTTGGAGTCGTAGGCGGAGCATCCTCTGAGTCTTCTTCCAGATATTCCCTCAACTGGTCCACACCATCGCCGTTGTGAACTCAGGAAGCATGCCTTGCAAAGGAAATGTTAAATATCATATTCTTTAATACACAAGTCATATTCCTGAGCGACATCAAGTCCGTGCAGCGGGTGCTTTTCAAAGGAATGACCAGCTTGAATGTATGTCACCCCTTCATTGAAGCCTGCTATGCGGCTAGAATTGGAAGAGGCAGTGAGCAGGAAAGCAAGGCTATCCGTCAACTCCGTCCCTTCCTTGATATGTCTAATAACCTGACAGGGAGTGAGAGATTCATTAATGTCAGACAACACAAAAAAAATGGATAGCAAAGGAAAAAAGGAAAGAAACATTCCGCGTTAAGACTTGGCCCAACATCCATCGTCGCTCCTTCTTTGCGCGTTCCGCTCGTTCCTGGAGCTCATGGAACCCGTCAGCTATTTTTTGCTTATCACTTAAGTGTTCCGCTGCACGGGCTTCAGCTTCGTCACACGCTTGCAGAAGCGAGTCATAGGCGGCATGTATATCAACAGCTCTCTTTAAATTAAGCTCCGCCTACTCCTTCCGCACTTTCGATTCCGCCTCAAGCTCCTGGATAAGAACACCTTGGCGGGTCACTTGTTCTTCTAACGCCGTATTGGCATCAAGTGCCTTAGCCAAATCATCCTTCTTCTTCTGATAGTTTTGTTTCTTGCAAGCTTCCTCCCATTGACGTGTAGCAGCCGTATGCCTATCTTTCTCATTTCTAAGAGCAATCTCAGCATCAGATAACTTCCATTTGGCTGTGTTAGCTGCCACACGATGTTCATCGGCTTCTTGTTTAGCCTGCTTGAGGGATCGGGTCATTTCTCCCCACCTTTCCCCCATCGACCGCCATCCGCGGAAGATTTCTTGTCCACAAGCCAGGGTGTTGGCTAAGGATGAGGTATAATCCATATAAAGGTCATGGCGGGAACGACCACGCTGATGGATTCGCTCCACAGTTGGGACACATTGATTGACAAATGTCGAACAAGTGTCCTGATCGGTGAAGCGAGATCCCTTCACAATGTTCCAATTGGGGATAAACATGAAGTCATCCTCCCCTGGATTGGGCTCCCCGTAATAATCAGAACTTGTTGCTTGGGGACGTACTAGGGTAGAGGAGGATTGATGAGGCGCATCACGTGCCGCCACCCCTTCGACGTTCGGTAAAGGACTTCGAGAATAAGAAACCCCCCCCCCCCACTTCACCCATGGCAAATGGTGAAGATGAGAAAGAAAATTTCGGGGGAGCTTGAGGAGGAGATTCTTGCGTTTTCGGTGCCTCCTCGTCCAAAACGGGGTCCTTTCCTATGGAACTAGAAGCATTTCCAGTCCCAAACAGGTAAGCCAAGGGGTCTTCAGTTTCCGGGGGAGGAAGCGGGTCCTCCTAATTCTACTCAGACGGACGAGTCGGTGGCTTGCCTTCTTTCTTCAGCGGTAGAGATGGGAGTTTCTCGCCTTCGGGCGTTGGGGACGTTTACCTGTCTTTTACAGTACCTCCACCAACAGTTGCAGATGAGTCTACATGGGAAAACCACACATAAGTATTGGTTAAAGCACATAAGTAAAAAAGAAAGGCGTTATTGTTACTTATTGGCCATCCTCTTCATGCGTTCAGCAAGGTTGACTCTGTGCTTCTTCGGACGGTGTGTTCGTGGCTTCTTCGCTGCTGGACCTTCCTCGGTATACGCATGGCTAGCGCCCGCATCACTCGCCCCGAAGGATTGAAGATTTCTCTTCCGCTCCAACTCTGCCAACAGATGCGAGACAGATGAAATTTCAGAAGCATCATCAGAGTCTTCTTCTTCTTGGGATGTCGATTCGTCACTCGAAGAAAGAATGACGATTACCCCATCAGAAGTAAGAACGTTGAGCGGATGAGGGTTAAGGGTATACGCACCTGTCTGGAAGATAGATTCCGAAGCTGTCGGTTCGGCACACACTTTTGTAGGGAAGAGAAACTGGTTCCGTGTCCTCTCCAGGACAGGCGTTTCTTTCACGTCACGGATACGTTTTCCCGTGCAACCCCTATTTTCAAAAAGGGCATTCAACATAGGCCCTTCACCTGAAATATGCATAAGAAGTTAGTCAAAAAACGTTTCATATGAAATAAAAGGAAGAAAAAGGAATATAACTTACGTTCGTTCACGCCCATAAAGACAGGCTCCAAATCTGGATATGGCCACAGATGGCTCATACCTGCCTATAGTAGGGCCTCCTCGGGCGGAACCCGCATTGGAGATGGTTCCAAAACCAAGGCGCGGAACCATTCCCGACCCTCGTGAGGAGCTGTAATAACTTCCGGGAGCGCTTCGTTCGCCGGACGACGGACCATAACACCTGGAACGACGTCCTCTGAAATCCAGAAGAATTTATTGCGCCAATCTTTAGAACCTCCCTCGGGCACAATGCCGATGATCCTGTCAGATATTGGATTGCACTTAAACAACCCACCACGATTGGTCATCCGATAGAACACGGGGAATCGGTCAATTTGAGGCAACATTCCTTTCGCCGTTCACAGGAATTCGAAGTGTCGAATTTGCATAAATGTAAGAGGATGTAACTGAGATAAATGGATCCCGTAAGCACTTAAAACCTTCATGAGAAATTTGGTTATCGGAAACCGAAAATTCCCATAAATAAAATAATCAGAGTATACTGTCATCTTTCCGGCAAAAGGCATGCTTGCGACAGATCTGACCTCAGGGAATTCTGCTCCCCATTCTGGTGGGATGCCATAGGTACGAAGTAACGTTTCGTACTCAGAGATATCCCAATTAATCTCTACAGTATCGATATTTGGTACCGTAGATCTTGTGTCACCAGCCATTGATTCAACTATAAATGGAAAACAGCGAGCAATCGTGAAGAAAATCGAAAGATCGATAAAAGATTGAGAGAAAACAAAGAAGAATTAATATATCAAAGGCAGTAAAACCTCAACAAAATGACAACTTCTCCTATTTATACCCATCGCAGTTTATACGATGGGATACGAATAGTGGAGAGAGAAAGTTGCCATCCATTCAACAGACGTCACGTCACGCGAGAAATTCGAAAGAGAGAAAAATGTGTACAGTCGGGTACAATGACAGCCGGCATAAATGTCCCATCACCTGTTCACGCGCCTGCAAGTGATCAACTTGTCCTTTTTCATGGTTATCCACAACACCAACAGAAGACATTTCTACCAAACTCCAAAATTAAAAACCCCTAAATATATCTTAAGTCCAAAATTTCACCTGCATAAAAACTTTATGCAGAAGAAATACTAGACTGTGGGACTTATAGAGGTAGGGTACCAAAAAGACCCAAATACCCTTAAAGGATACCCGTGGGTCAGAGGAACACTCCTCACAAGGCACCTGCGGGACATACGGATCACCCGCATAACTTTGTAAAGGAAGAACATTCTTATATCACACACGGAAGTATCCAGGCACCCTCAGACGTCCTCCGCGTGATAGCACATCTACCCGCCAAAATGACCAGGAGACAGCGCAACAGGTTAGCTGTAAATAACCAATTGCCTTTTAGAAGATTTATCTATGCTTTCTTGGGCAATACGTGATCTCTCAACCAATAAATAAAGGACACATGTCCAGGTTGTTATAACCGGGCACATGGCCAGGGTTACATAACGTATTAAGACACGTGTCCAGGTTGTTATGCTCATGCACATGCAACGTATAGCTCAACCTATCATATGAGGGCACGTGTCCAGGTGGCTACGAGAGCATCTTCTAGAAAGGGACAGCTGGCCTAATCACATTCCCACACTCTTCGGCTATAAATACACTCTCAACTATCTACACTCAATACTTAAGTACTTTCTCTCTTTTACACTGTACTTATTCTTACGCCTCAGGGTGGTTACGGGAAGACCCCCTCTCTTGTCGTTCCCGTAACGAGCTCACGGTGTCTGTTTTGCATGTTCCGGTCACTGGACTTTTTGGAAGTTCTGCTCATATCGTGTTGGTTGTTATCGTATCCTACCCCGTAGACTCATTGAATCCAGGACCCGTTAAGAGGATCGGATCCGTGTTTCTTCAGACTACTTGCTAGTTATTTTAAATAAGTTGTTATGTGCTAGTATAAAAATATATTTAATGGCTATTGGCTAGTTATTTAACAAGTTAAAAACATTGTTTCTCTTAATATGGGTAATGCCATCATATGAAAATTTGAATGCTGGCAGAATATCGAAATCCTAGCAAATATCATTCATTTAACTGTTTTGCCCAAATACAACACTAAACGATCTTCCAAAACCAAGGGCAATTATTCATGTTTACCACATGCCAGTCAAGATACTATAAGAGCGGCATCAGAACCCGCTGACTTCCTGTGAAGCAGAGGTTTTAGACTCGATCACTTGCTCAGATGCTGCCATTGAGCTTCCTGTTAGGAAAGATTTAAGAAGGGTGAGTGCTTGCTTCGGTCTATGCAAAGGAACCTCGTGCCCCGCTCCTCTGACGGTCACAAAAGTCAAACCTTCATACTGTTGTGTCCATCCTCCCACCTATTTTAAACAGAGAACATCACACCAGAAATTAGTATCATCATGCACATCTCCGTCCTTACTTATCACGTGGGACCCACACCAAAATAACGAGGATGCATGTTCATGTATATGCAGAGGGAGGTTCAACTTTAAGTACAACATGAAGGTCTAAAATGTGTAGAAAGCATTGTGATAAACTAATTTGATGGTTAAGATAGATTTTGAAGTTGTTAATGCTTGAGAGGGGCAAAATAGGGAATTTATATGCTTTTCTTATTTTTCTAAAGAAAAATACAATAAAATCAAGAATTGTATTCTCTTTAAAATAAGTACAATATGGCTATATAATAAAAATTTTAATGTTTTTTTTTTAAAATACAATACATGTGTGGAAACAGAACAATTATATGTTAAACAAGATAGTTATAACCTATAAATCAGCATAGTTATATGTTAAACACAGGTATAAATGGACGCATATACCCCTCAACATAGAACAATGTGGCGCATTCTCATTGCTTCATAGGCAACCTCATTTTGAAGGGGTAGCTCTCTTTAAGTATATGTAATTACCTGGCCATCTTCATACCAAGCACGCCACGGGCCGATAGTCGTAAGGTTGAGAGCATCTATACTATAACGTGTAGAAGCCGTCGGAATCACCGCATCCGTATCACCACTACAACAAAAACAAAATTTTAAATATAATCAACACTGGCACCATTGCTTTCTGAAAATCACTAAATAAGTATTAAAAACAACCTGAACATCCAAATGCGAAGCCCTGAACTTATAAGTTCTTCATACACATCGAGCACTGATATAGGAGAATCTTTCCAGTACAACCCGACAACATTACTGCACAACAAAACAAAGTTGTTATTTGTTAACCTCCACAAAATAATTATATTAAATTTCAAAATTAAGTTATACCTGCAAGTTTCCCAAGTTCTCGATGAGTTCATATGATACGCATGAAGCGCATTTTGAACCTCAGGTAAATTGAAGTAAACTATCGTGTGTTGTTCGGTGCACGGATCATAACTCTGTCCAATATGCCCTACTCTCTGCCATACAAACAAAAGTCAATTATCGGTTGACATGAAGCACTTTGACCAACTTTTTAAAATAATTACTCACATGCCATCTTCTCAGAAGGCGGTTTGTGGCAGTGTTGGCGGTGCAAGGTGTAGTAAAGATGCTATAGGGATCAATATTACCCATTTCTTGATAAGCAATATCGGTTATCTGATCACACTCACGAGACGGCTGAATAAACGATTCCTTGTCGCATATATTGTTTGCTTTCTTGTAAGTTTGGTCGGAAATCATACCAGCAGCTCACATAAATTGAAAAAGGCCAACATGATCACTATAATCATCTGTTAAGGCATTCCCCACCTGCAAAAATTTTAATTCTTTTACAAGTTAAATAAGGTTTTTGTCCCCATGGTTTGACTCAAATAATCCTTCTAATCCATTAGTTTAAATTTGACTTCTCATAGTCCCAATAGTTTCATCCTCGTATCAATTAAATTCCAGCCCACTAACCTTATTTAAATTTTCTGTGTAACATTTTATTTAAAGACCAAAAAACCCTAGGGTTTGGTCTTTGAGTGAAACGTTAACATAAAATTAAAATTGATACGAGAAACTATTGGGCTAAAAAAGTCAAATTGAAATAACAAACTAAAAGGGTTATTTGGGTCAAACCACATGGACTAAAACCGCATTTAGTCATCTTTTACATAACATAGTAAACAAGTAATAAGACTTTGGTTAAAGAATATTATGTACCATGAAACCCTTGAGATTAATGGGACTCCCCGTGTTTGCTTTGTTATATCTCACAATCGCTTGGCTTAATTGAGGAACACAATGTCCTGAAAATGAAAATAACCTAATCACATTATTATAAACTATAACGCATATAAAAGGAACAATGCTTATTTACACTTATGTACCTGCATAGCTCTCGCCTGTTAGATAAAATTCCCTTCCTTTATATTCAGGAAACCGTTCAAGCCAGTTCAATAGAAATTGAAGTGCATCTTCAGCTTTAAGTTGTAACACCAATAACATAATTAGAAATCAAGAAAACTACATAAGCATCATAATGATAGTATATACAAATTAATTTGAAGTTGTACCAGTTCTTTTATCGCCATTGCTCCTAATATCTGAAGAGGTATTCGAGTACGAATAACCAACTCCAACAGGCGAATCAAGAAACAGCAAATTCGCCACTGCAAATCAGTTAAGCATACAACTTAATTAAACTAGGGGTGTGTTTTTTAACCGTACCCGACTACCGAACCCGAATTAGAGAATACCTGAAAAACCCGAACATGAATAACCCGAACGTGACCAACCCGAACATTATATGGTTCAGTTACCAGTCATTTTTTATCAACTAAAAACCCGAACAACCCGACCCGAAAAACAACCCAAACATTTATTGATTTTTCTTTATAGATGTGTTTTGGTTTGGAGTCTTATCTATCTAAAACCCGAAGAACATCCTATATAATAAACCCTAACTCGGTTGCATCTCGGACGTTCTATGATGTCTAACCATGAGTCAGTTTATATAAGTTGCTAGTTAAGACATTACCAATTATAATAACAAAACAATTAGGAAACATTACCAACTATGAGTTACTTGTGATTTGGAGTCAGAAATTACATCCAACATCCCTGGGCAAAACCCGAAGAACAGCCTATATAATAAATTACAAAGTGTTACTTACTAAACAGTGTTCCAAGAGTATGGATTCAAGTAAACAGAGTTGCCATCTTTATTAACATGAAATGGGCCCACTTCTTCAGCCATGCCAAATGCAATTGATGAACACCCAGGTCCTTAATAAACACAGCAATCTTAATAAGCAAGCAAACCATAATTACTTATTTAAACATGATTAATGAAACCTCCATTGAGCCAAAGAACAAGAGGCTTTGAAGCAGGATCCTCAGTGACTTCAGTGAGCCATTAAAACAGAGCCCTTCCAGATTCTTGGTTAACAGTTACGTAACCAGCATAGTGCTTGAAGTCAACATTAAATTTTTGACCGGGTAAGCTGGTAACTTGATCTAACTTCTTCTGTTGATTAATGGCGTCTGAGTTGACTGATGAGATGAAGAAGAAGATGAGAAAGGCCCAATTTTGGATTGATATCTTCATTTGGGGAAGATGAAGATAGAGTGTGAGAACCGAGGATAGATATATATATATATATATATATATATATATATATTGAATGTTGGATATTAATAGAAATGGAAGTAGAAGATGAATGTTAAAGTTCTGAGTTAAGGGGACCATACCTTTACCTTTACCTTCTGCTGTGTAATTAGTTTGTTGGGACGTTAAAACAAATCACTTTTCGTTACGGAACGGTGGCACTAGCCATATACGACAATCAAATCTATACTTAGAACTTCTAGGTCCTGTTTGTTTTGTAAGAGGCACAATGTCTGAAGTATGCGAACCATATCTGTAGAAATCTGTAAAAGAAGAGGTAGATCAAATCCTCTGCATTTTGTAAGAAGAAGATTGTTTGTTTTTAACGTTTGTAGATTGCTAAAATAAACTGATGGTGGTGTACGAACTGTGGGGGTAGGTGGTGATGCTGCTGGATGGTGATAGTGGTAGTGCAGATAGTGGGCGATGGTGGTGGTGGACGGTGGGTGGTGGCGGACGGTGGGTAGTGGTGGTGGACGGTGTGGTGGCGGACAGTGAGTGGATTGTGGAAGGTGGTGGTGACAGACCGTGGGTGGGTGGTGGTGGTGGCTAACGGTGGGTGGTGGTGGTGGACATTGTGTGTTGGTAGGGTATAGTGCTTTAACCCTCTGCAGACCTTATAAGATCTCAGAAGTGGATGACTCAAGTATGCACCAAGAAGAGCTCGTATAGACGTTTTTTAATTAAACGTCTTTGAGAAAAAAAATAGTTTGCAGATGGCAATGTTTGCGCGTGGTCTTCGCGGCGCCGTCAAAAGATGTTGCGAAGACCTTTTTTAGAAAACAAACAACACCTCACACAACCCTGCATCGAATTAAGATTGCAAATATACAAATTAAGGAGTAAGAACTGGACTCAAGGACTAAATTAAAGAAAAGACTCGATTATTATGGATAGCCACGGACTCATAAGCAAATATGAGAAGGAACTTCAAAGAGAACTAAAAGGAATAAAACTCGCGCGTTGCCACAAAGACAGAATTTGGTAGGTGTTGGTTTGATTTGTTAAGGTACCAGTATAGACTGGTTCTCCGTATAGCAATGAAAGAGAAACCCCAATAAAATAAAGTCGTAATATGCCCAAAATAACATCGATAGGTAGTTGGTTCATTGTTTGTTTTACCTTTTTACTGCTTATATATATAAACAGAACATAAAAAACGTAAAGATGAAACATTGAACGAAGGGGTGATGGCTGGGGGATTTTCGGCGTGGTGAAGGAGTGCAACAACTACTATACCAAGCAATGGATTTATTTTTTCTTTCTATTCATTTTGTGTTTATGTAAAAAATCGATGACGAAACTGTTTATACCTGGTACCAAATTTAATAAATGGTTGTTAAGTAGAAATTCCTTGTAATATAAATAGCTACATATGTTAGGTCATATATTGGTGAGACTGATGCATATCAAACGAGCTACAACATGATCAAGACGGAAGAAAGACTTCAAACGAGTTGAAGTGTTGCACATTATATTATCGTTTATTGGTTTGGTTATGTGAATGTCGAAATCTCCTTGGGCCTAGATTGCTTGTTTATGGGCTTGGCATTGGGCCTTTGTAATTGCAATCCTATATAAATGTATGTTATTCCAAAGATTAGGGTCAACAATCATAGAGCACACACATAGCTACCATAAACTCTAGAGAGCAAAGTCGATTTATCAAGAACTTATGTACTCGAAGTTTGGTGATAATAAACGTGTGCATTGAAGTTTTTCTTGTTCTTATTAGTCATCTATATTGTTCTTGAATTACCACGATATTTGGATTTCGCACAAACATCGTCTTCATATTGAAATCATATTGTCTAGATCCAGATTTGGGACTTACAATTGGTATCAGAGCAACAAGAATTGTTTGTGGCTCAGGTTCGTGATATCATCGGTTCAAGATCAAAGGGACGTGGTATTGTTGCTGTTTGATGTCTTAATCTAGGCATATGCTATTGTGTTATTTATTATGCTGAAAAATAAGTCAATTGATCCTCAAAAAAAATTCGGATCAGTTTGTTTGGTGTTGGATCCAGTAATTTGAGAAATTGAAGGTAATTGATTGCTGTTGAATTTGTGTTTTTGAAGGTGTATTTGGTTGTTTTGAAGGCGGCTACAAGGTTCTTTTGAGGTGTTCGTGAATTGTTGTTCTTATTCTCAAAGACAAAAATTCAAGAAATAAAACTTTTGATTTTTGGTGTTCTTGGTGTTCTTGGTGTTCTTGTTTTTCTAGAAACAAAATGTAGTATGGTCTTAAAAACGAGTATAATCTGCTTGATTTTGTGTTTGAATCATGTTTGAGATTTAAGGAACTGAATCAGGCTGGAGATAAGTTTCAAGAATTAAAGATTTGATGATTTTTTTAAAATTATTAAAAGATTTGGAGATAACTTAATTTTCGGATTTCGGCTTAGTTGTTAAGTCTGCTGGTTCATTGCAATTGGTATTTTGAGAAATTGAAGGTAATTGATTGTTGTTGAATTTGTGTTTTTGAAGGTGTATTTGGTTGTTTTGAAGGCGGCTACAAGGTTCTTTTGAGGTGTTTGTGAATTGGTGTTCTTATTCTCAAAGACAAAAATTCAAGAAACTAAAACTTTTGATTTTTGGTGTTCTTGGTGTTCTTGTTTTTCAAGAAATAAAATGTAGTATGATCTTAAAAACGAGTATAATCTGCTTGTTTTTGTGTTTGAATCATGTTCAAGATTTCAGGAACTGAATCAGGTTGGAGATAAGTTTCAAGAATTAAAGATTTGATGATTTTTTAAAATTATTAAAAGATTTGGAGATAACTTAATTTTCGGATTTCGGCTTGGTTGTTATTTCTGCTAGTTCATGGCAATTGGGTTCACGGTTATTACATCAGTTCTCGACATCTAGGTCCTCATTTCACAAAAAACTGGTATTTGGGGTTTACTTGTTTCCGAGATCATTGTGTTCTCGGGATCTAAACTGTGT
Organism: Bidens hawaiensis; assembly: GCF_021521415.1. NCBI lineage: Eukaryota > Viridiplantae > Streptophyta > Magnoliopsida > Asterales > Asteraceae > Bidens > Bidens hawaiensis. Next base: position 21,868 of record NW_027498946.1, read on the forward strand.
TCAAATGCTCTGACCAGTTCATAGGACTTCACTGGTTTTCAGACTATAGTGGTTTACAAGATCAATTCACATATCCAATTGTTCTCGGGACCAAAATATGTTCTTGGCCTTTTAAATATTCATGGGTTTGGCTATAGTTCTCGGGTACAAGGTGTTTTCTATTTTTAAAGTGATTTGAAGATTTACGTGTTTTACGATTGAAAAGAATAGTGCATGAGATCAAAGAAATTGGGAAAATCATAATTCGCGAAATTAAAGCCCTAAATCAAGGAATTTTTGCATGAAATATGGAAAAACTCCAATTGCCACAATTTTCGGCACGTCTAGACCTTTTCATCGCCAACTCGTGGGCCCCATAATTCCAAACGTAGCGCAACTTATGCGAGTTTGAAGTTCAAGTCTTTCCTGCCCTGTTTCCGCTTGACAAGTACTTGGGTTATCTGACGTTATTGATTTAAAATGGGTTCTTGACGTGTGTGAATATATATATATATATATATATATATATATATATATATATATATGTATATACATTAATGTTAATAAAAGTTCCACATAAATCGGGTTTTGAAATAAGTTTTTACCTACAACTAAACCACACACGAAATGCAAGTGTACCTATCCTTTGCAATAAAGTGTCGGTAAGTGTCACACCACAATTTGGGCCTAGGTGTGTGACCAATAGTTGATACATATTTTGTAAATATATCGGAGTTTAAGGTTGTAAAGAGGAAGTCTTAATTAAAATATTAATATAATTCAAAAGGCGGGGATTAAACACCCGTTAGTTTGTTACAAATTGTTTGAACATGAAAACCATAATTTTTACATTATTTTAATATCAAAAAACTTCATCGGAGCCATCAGATCATATAATGGCTATCCGTCATCTCCGAACACCTATTTTTGATTACCTGTAAAACAGATATACAATACGTCAGCAACGTATGCTGGTGAACACGTTGACACAAAATATTTTATTTACTTAATTATCCCCTCAAGACATAACTTAGGTCTCGGCCCAACTTGGCTTAGGAAATAATCAACTTCTGAAATATGAATATTAATTACAAACTCCAGCTCAACTCGAAACCTCTCAGCAAACACCGCAGCGTTAGAGATTACTTAGCTACTACCAACATACACAAGACAATCCCCACTCGGACATTACTTTGGTCCGGCCCAACATGTCGGAGGCATTATCAAGTGTGGTGCGTTGTGCCTACCGTCTAACCACATATGTAAGGATCCAGACAAATGTACCGATAGCCTGAGGGCCAGCGATTACCATTGTTTACAACGTTTTAGGGATACATAATCCCATGTAAGCATTTAATGACTCGATTTATAAAATTGTAAAGAGTTTAGATGTATTCACCTTTGTTATGATCAGTTTGTCTCACTGATGTATGCTTCTTGTTACCTCGGACAAATAGTATAAGAATAACCTTTTATAAATAATAGATCAACGATCTAGCTTTAGACTTTAGTCTATTTGCATAATCCTTAAATTGATAATCATTCTTTTCATAAAATACTTGGACCTTTAGTCTAAGAGGTTTCGTCATTTAAACACTACGTTTCTATTTCATGAAGAAACGTATATACTAAGTTTCTTCTTTCTTAAGAAACATTACAAAATCTTTATAATAAAAAAACAATATTTTATCTATACCCTCGTCTTATGAAAACCATATATAATATAATAATCGGGCAAAACCCTACCTTGTATGACTAGTTTATATGAAATGCCTAGGCTTGACGCGGGCAACATTTCTACTTGTCGGCGTTTAATCGAGAAAACAAAAAAGCAACATTTCTACTCCTCGCACGTACTTCGAGAAACGAACGTTGGAACGTCGAGATCGTGGCACGTATTTCGAGAAAAGTAAGTGGGAAGTGGATTTGGGATGCAAGAATGCAGAGCCCGACACCCCTATTTATTGGCTAAGTTTTCTGACCCATTGCATACTGCGATGGAGATTTAAGAGGATCTATCACGTATCGCGATGGATCGCTCCACCGCCTCTGAATAATTTAATCGATCGCATAACGCGACGGGTGTTTACGGTGGCCATCGTGTAGCCGCCCACTAGGCATGATTGATCACCTAGTGACCTGCCATGTGGCGCACGTGGTTAGACACGTGCCCATTGTTCCTTCGCTTGGTCATCGCGTATCACGATGACCCAAAAAGTTTAAACGGTCGCGTATCGCGATACCGCCCTTTCGGGGGTGTTGTGCTATACCCATCGCGTTACAGGATGGGTTATCTCCTGATCCATCGTGTATCGCGATGGGTCTTGAAATACATTGATAACTTTTCATGTCTTGATCTTGCTTCAATTTTCCAAAAACACTAAGGCGGCTCTTAAGCGGCGATGCGAGCGTGAGAAGTGCAAAATGCACCATCAAAGCGTCACATTGCACCCCTCGCCTGATCCTGCGCGCGTGCTCTTGCGTGTGCCCATGCGCGTGCGTGTCGGGTGCTTCGCACCCTCCTCTAGGACCACTGGGTGCATGTTGGCATATAAGAATATTACCATGAAAACTCATCTCCTTATAAAGAGCTTCCAAATTTTTCTTACTTTTCATTTGAGATGGATTTTATCTCTCCTATTTATACCCATTGAAATACTTCATTTTCTTCCTTCATTTCATGTGGGATGGATTCATTTTCCCATTTCCTTAACATGTGATGCTTCCAACTATTTAACCTCTTTACCATATAAAAATTATTTTTAGGTCCTTCGACTTTTAAAGTTGACATTTTTAGCCTAAAATAAATATGGAATTTTCCGACATGTTATAAGTAAAAACTGAGTACCGATCCATGAACATGGAAACTTTCTAGTACTAAATCTTTGAAGATGATCAACCGAACAAGTAAATCTCACTTTGAATTTTAATTAACTAAACTAGCATACAATGAAAATAAGCAAGTAAAAACTAACACAATCAATCCAACAAACTACCTAGACATTCATCCACTCTACTAATATGATAAAATAACAATGTTATGGTAATACATCATGATATGGTAAAACATCATGATAAAGATTCTAACCACCTAAAATTACACTAAAGTAGCCAAACTCATGAAATTAATATCAACTTATGAAACTTTAACTAGCAAGTCATCACCAAGTCAAATATCATAACAATACTCATCAATTTTCCAATATTAAGTGTAGGGTTCCATACTCATCAATAATATTATAATCAAGTTAATCTTAACTAGCCATTCCTAATTAGTAATGTAAACAAAGTAAACATGAACATTCAAAGTTTACAAACAAACATCTAGAACATAGTTTTCCAACATGAATGCCTAAACATTTGTAAAACTAACAAGATTATGAAACTCTAACAAGTACTAACACTATCAATATCAACTTCTAAATTCAACCATATTCTGGAAATAACACCAATTTTCCAAAATCATGCATAGATAATATATCACATTAGCAAAAACTTCAACATTGTCTAGATAGCAAAAGTAATTAGCCCATAAGGCTTAATACAACTACAATTAAGCTAGAAATAAGATTACAAATCATGTTCAAGAACAATGAAAAGTAAAATAAGATCAAATAAGGATTGAAGAATGAAATGGAGGATCTTGAGGAATAACACAAAATATTTTTCAAGAGTTGAGAGAGAATGACCAAGGCTCTACACCAAACAAATGAAGAGAAATGAATGTTTATATGATATCTGGACATAGTGCCCGGTCATGCACCTAAAGTGCATGGTCAAGCCCTGATTTAATAAGTCAGTGTTCCACTTTCTGCTAACCAGAGTGCAAGGTCATGCACAAAAAGTGCGCGGTCGTGCATTAGCGGCACTTTCGGGTGCACCATCATGCTTGATCTGTCTTATTCTCGGAGAACTACACGATCATGCCCGGGAGGTGCACAGCAGTGCATGGTCTTGTCTCGTCATCAGCTAGTGCACATGCATGCACTAGTCAGATTCCTTGGAAGGGCACAGTCATGCACCTAAAGTGAATAAGCGTGCATGATCATTTTTGCTCGGCATTGGCAGTGCACCGTCGTGCACCGGCTGGTCTCTGGAAGTGCACAGTCATGCACTAAAAGTGCATGGTCATGCACTTCGGGCAGATTCTTGATTTTAGTCCTAGGAACGCCATCTTTTTGGCATTTCTTTGTTGGGCAGGCGCCCGGATTTGCAGATTCACAGGTAACTCAACTAAGTATCAATTACAATGAATTTGCATGGAGTTGTACCAAAATATGAGGATAATTCGATTCTAGAATATGTACACTTTATGTTACATCAAACATCCTCACACTTGAACCTTACTTGTCCTCAAGCAAATTAAGCAAACTCGACAATACCGAGAATAACCCGCAAGCAATAATCAATCAAAGTTTTAAATGATTTACAAGCATTCACTATTGATGTTTCCTAACAAGCCTAATAAAGATGAAGACATAATCTAAAGAACAATACCTTAGTTGCCATCACATTCCTACCTTGCAAACCTCACAATGTTCACACACACTTGGCTATATTTAGCGATCATACATGTAATAGTGTGTGTTGAGAACACTCGATACCAATACGATGACCAGGGAAAGGAATAGGCTCGTTTAAAGTTAAAATCCAACCGACACATACATAGCATAAAACACGAGTACTAGAGGGTTATAATTTTGGCTTAGGGTTAGGGTGAGGACTTTTGGGGAATAAGTGGCTAAACGGCTAGAAAACCAAGAACTAAGCTAGCTAATAAACAAAAACTAAATAACTAAACTAAGTGGTTTAAACGAGCCGAGAGCTAACGAGAAAATTGCCCTTTGAAATCAAACTTCACCTAAATGTGATGAACCAAATTTCTTATTGTTCTCTTCTTTACGAACACTATACAAATGAATACAAATTAATAATACACTTTGGGAGATAGTATTGTGCTTCTAATATTCCCGTGATAAACACATAAAAATGAAATGGAAAACAAACTAACTAGCTTAGTCGAACCGGAGTTTTAACCAAAAATGGGTGACAAAAAAAAATTAAAAGGCTTTATGACTAAGTTAGCGATAAAAAAAGAGCGAAAAAGAAAAACATGGGAAAAGGCTAAACATGAGCTACCAGGGAAAAAATGTGGGTAGGGAAATATTAGTGAAAAATGTCAAGACATGTGGTTTATCCTAAATTCCTCAAATGGTTTATATCATGTATGTTCAAATGGTTTAAAATGCATGCTAAAAGCAATTTCTACTTTGCAATAATCACCAGGCTCACTCAATTGCCCGCAAAACATGAGCAAAAACAACTGGCGCGGCTAACTCACGGAAACAGGCGGAATGGGTAATTTTTGCGAAGTAAGAAAGTGAATCTTTTTGTTTGTCATGTTTAAAGTATGTATTTTTAAAATATTTTCGACTTGAATGTCTTATAGATTTGTGCTTGAAGACAATGCAATTAAAGCTTGAATTAAAAATTGCTTAATGGTTATTATTTGTTACAAAATTTTATTTAGAAGTTTTGCAAAGAAAAATTAATTTAGACAAATAAAGTTCAAATGACCTCCCCACACTTTAATTATACAACGCCCTCATTGTACAACAATAAATAAAGTGCAAAGAAAAACTCCCCAGAAATACAGAAAGCTGCCACATGAGCGCCTCCAAGAACATGTGCGCATCTCCACAAACCTAGGAAGGAAAAGAAAGCAAAACAAACCAATCCAAACCAAATGCCTAAGACAAACTCAATAACAATCATCAAGTCTCATGAAACATAACATAACCATTTACAACAACGAACCAAATCGATGACCAATCAAATCAATGACACAAAGTTCAAAATTAACAAAGTACTACACAAATAAACACAAACACATAAAACACAAGTGCTACTCCTTCACATTATCAAAAAAAGAGCCAGAATGAGCCTGATCCTGGTTCGCAAATAGCGAGCTACCATATAAATCGGGCATATCAGGACTCAACAAGGGAAATTTACCCGACTGAACGAGGGTCCGGGATGGGTACTACTAAAAGGATCCGGGTGGAAGCCGAACTACTGCTGTGTGGGACATCGCCAAATGGGCTGGACAAGGAGGCCCAAAAAGTTCACGATGGAGTGGTGGATATAGTGTAGCCATGATGGCTGGCATGTGCCTGCTCGGTCGAGTATATCCACTCAAAACCCCTACGTGTGTACCCAGAAGTATAATCAATCAACTCCCCCTAACGGATCTGGTCAGTCCAAAACTTCCTCTGGGATATCTTGAACCGGTCGAACCGGCACTAAGAATCGTCATAATTGTGCGACGCCTCGCGAGCATGGGAGAGCTCCTGATCGGGCATGTCCTGGTCCTTGGGTGGCGATGGTGGGTTCCATATCCGACCGCGCTTTCCGACTATCCGAGGAACACCATTGACGATTTGAACTATATTCATAGACTTGAATTGCTTGGTGTCAATAAGGAGATCAACACCAAGCCTAGTAAGGTTCTGAGCCGCCTCAGATCTTAATATCTTCAACCGGTGGGCCAACTCAGAAATAAGCGGACCGCCACAAAGAGTACTACCAAGAGAAGATCCACTCGCATGAAAGAAGAATTCAGCAACACTGAAACACAGGTTACAGTCATGGTTGTCGATAATAAAATACAAATGGAACATATCTCGATTCAAGACATTACCAACGCTATCACTCCGGTCACCTATGCAATGGAGGATAGTGTGGTGCAATATGAGGTGCATGTGGTCTATGAGCAACGTGGCCTTTGAGGACCGCCACTGTCGTGCTCACCCATGATGCGAACCTAGAATGCATTCTTTTCAGCATAGTTCGGAAAACTACTGATGGTCGGTTCATTTTTACATATTTTAGTCCGTTAATTGTATATATTTAGTTAGTTTAACGTACTAGCAATAATACTTCATACGTGCTTATATTTTACAGGTCATTGATTGATAATGATGCTAATTTGGGATATATATGATCACAGAGTGGATGAAAGACATAAAGGGACAGAAGCCTAGGCCAGAGGAAAATAAAGAAGGCCATAGGAAAAGGCCTGAGGAATAAAAAGAGAACAGAGGAATAAAAAAGAGCAGAGGAAAAGAAGACTAGAGGAGTAAAGAGGTAACGGAGGAATAAAAAGGACTTGAGGAAAAGGACCTGAGGAATAGGCAGGAGGAAAACATAGAAGGTCAGAGGAAAACAAAGAAGGGCGGATGATTTACATGGACTTTGAATTACATCTAATTAAGTCATAATAGCCCATTAATTATGGATGTATTAAAAAAAGAGTTTTGGTGGGTGTGTGCTTTTGACGGTAGCAACACAAACAGAAAGAATAAGAAAAGAGAAAAAAGTAATTAATATCCTTTCACCATTGAATCCTTTTTATGGTCTACCAAACATCGAGGGAAGACCGAATCATCACCATGAGTAGCTATTCTCCTTCGAATCATACCCGTGATGTAAAGTTTGTATTATTTCAGTTTTTCATGTGTTAAAGAACAAATTGATTGTATTTATCTTTGATTAATCTATGAGTATTGATGTTTAGTATTGTTGTGCACTCAGTTGGTTTAGGTTTGTGTCGATCTGAATGATTAGTTTGTCAGTTGTTATGATAATTGCTTATAGGGTTGTGTGACTAGTTGAATATGATGAAGCATACAGTTGCCCTTAGTTGGGTTACACTGGCAGGGATTGTTTGATAACCAGTGCCGTGTGTTAGCGATTGTTTATGCCTAAGGTTTGCCAAGTTATTCAGTGTGTGTTGGTCTTTGATAAATAATCTGTTAAATTAACATGGGACTGTTGTTATGTGCTTACTTGAACCCCGGGTGTGATTTCTTTCTATTAATTGTTTGAAAGTTGTTATTTGTTTTATTATTATTAAACCCAAACTTGTTTGCTTTATTATTATTATCAAACCCAAACTTGTTTGCTTATGTGATCAACACTATAAATCATTACTTCATAATCATATAAAATCTGTTACACATTATTGACCACATACTACTCGTGGTTAGACACCATACTTACCCTAGCTTTCTTAGGTGATTAGGAACTTGCTTTAATTGTTTTTTACTAGATCATGACAATATAGCATCAAAATGACGCCGTTGCTGGGAGTTAGTGCGCTTAGTGTTTTTGGGTTATTTGATTTTCTTGTTTATTTTAGTTTAGTTTAATTTTAATATTTAGTTTAGCTTAAACTATATTTTCCCATTTTACGTGGGGTGTTTTGTTTCTGCAGGTAACAGGTTTATGCACACCCGCCACTCGGGCAGACAACCACTGCTTATTTTTTAGCTCAAGATTGAGAGATTAGCCCGGCAGAACCTAGCTCAGTTTAGAGATTCAGAATTGCAGAATCAACATCAAAACAAGAACCAAAACCAAAACCAAAACCAAAACCAAAACCAACAACCCTTACCAGACAACAATGCTGTCAACCCAACAACACTTATCAACCAGATAATGCCCAACTTCCACCAATCAACACCAACCAACAACAAAACCCGAATAACTCAGCTCGACACTTCGAAAACCAAAACATTGACTGTTCTAGACCATCAATTCCTCACAACACCCTAACCGTAGAGTCTTTGTAAATTAGGATGAAGGTTATGTAAGTATTCACGCTGAAGATGATAAAAGAGAGGGATTGGAATGATACAGATCATGCACATGATGGTAGTACTGGGGAAGATTTCAAGATCATGCATAATGCTGAGGTTGAGTCGGTTAACGAGGGAAAAGAAGGTTGGGATGAGTATTTAGACGAACCGGTAGTTCGGAGAGGTGGAGGATATATTAACAGAAACAGGGGAAGTGCTAGAAACGATATTGGGAGAAATCGGGTTGAAAGAGGACCGGTTATTCAAGTCAATCGAGGGGTTTTGTCAATCAGTTGAGGCGAAGGAGGAATTATGTGGCCCCGGTTCAGGGTGTGAACAACTGTTTTAGGCCGGCTATTTCATATTTTACATCACCGATTGTACCGCAGACTCATATACAGGGCAATCGGCATTTAAATCCCGTCTATAGTATATCAACATTGTCCCTCACTTTCAGGGATGGCCTTAGAGGACCCATAATCACACTTGTATGACTTTTCAACGATTTATGTGGTCCATTGGAGATGGTACACAGGATCAGGATGAGGTTCAGTTACGATTATTCAAGTTTTCTCTAAAAGAAAAAGCAAAACACTGGTTTAACTTGTTACCGATGCACAGTATCAGACACTGGGATGAGATGGAACAGGTGTTTCTGAACGAGTATTACTCACAGTCGAAGACAAACAAGGCCAGAATGGAAATCCGTCACTTTGCACAGTTACCGGGTGAATTATTTCATGAGACTTTCACCCAATTTAAAGAAATGGTTAGAAAGTTCCCGCACCATCAGATCGAGTTGTGGGAATTGGTAAAGTGTTTTATGAATGAATTGAGTTATGAGGATATATAAAACTTGAAAGCCTCATGCAATGGTCAACTATTAAATCAGCCAGAAGAAGATGACTGGAAGTTTTTGGAGTTTATGTGTGAAGATTCTAAGTCTGAGGTAGCTGTAGAGAGAAGAAGGAAGCAAGCGAACACCAGGTCAGTCAAATCAGCCTCGAGTGAATCAGACAAAATAGCGGAATTGGAACGAGAATTGGCCCTGCTGAAGAAAGAGAAAAAGAAAGAGTTTGGTAAAGTTGGGGTTAAGTTCCCGGTGTGTTAGGATTGTGGTGAACTTGGGTATAAGGCAGAAAATTGGCCCGAGTTTATGATGACGAGGAGGTTCCCGAGGAAGTTAGTTATGCATACAGGGATTCCAAGGGCCAAGGTTTTAATTCAAACACTTATCACCTTGGTCTTATGAACCACCCGAACTTTCGATTTGGAAACTGAAACATTCCTTTCGGTTTTGTAACCATTACCCGACCCTGGTTTGGGTTCGGGTATTTTATCAATAAAACGCGCATTTGTGTTTATTATTTTATTTGTTTAATTATTATAACTATGATTTTTATACAAAACTAACCCCTCTACTAACTTTAATTCACTTTTAAACCATCAACCGTAGAACGAGGACCAATTAGCAAATATTATTCAAATTCTTTTCTTCCTTCTTTTTCCTCTCCCACCACCAACGACGCACACCTCCCCTCCTTTCTTGGACCATAATTCACGGGTTAAAACAAGTAACTAACGATATTGAACTTGACAAATCAATTGTTGACCAAAAACGCGTCACACCGACACTCTATTCATGGTAAACGTTAACGAATTGACAGCTAACATTCCTAACATGAACCGCGGGCCATCTCATTCTTAAAATAGTATATAAAATCGTTTATAACTCAATTAAATCATACCACATCACCTCTCACCAGCGCGAATCAAAACCCTAATCTAACTTCAACATACAAGTTCGTTAAGATCAGATTTGATATAGAGTTGGAGCCGTGAAACCCTATTCGCCGTTCACCCTCTATACATCATCATTTTGATAATTAAACATTGATTTATACTCATTTTTAATCAACAAACTAAAACCCTAACTCAATTTGAATTAACTATAAACGAATTAAACAAACCCAAAATTGGGGTTCATATTGATTTTGGGGTTCTTTGGCATATCTGTATATATATATCAGAGGCTGTGCTTTTAACAAGTTGTAGCACCAGCCCAATGGCAGGTGCATGCTCGTCTAAACTCTTAGAACCGATCAGGCGCGGTTCAAGCCGCCCTGGACGCTGTTTTTGATTTTTATGTTTTAAAACTCTTTTAAACAATTTTCTTTTATAATAATTTATGTTTATAACATTTAATAAACGAAGATTTGTTAAACCGAACCTCTAGCCTTGTTGTTTTCTCGTTGAACTTTAATTTTCTTCATAAAATCTTTATATATGTGTGTGTGTATATATATATATGTATGAATATATATGTATGCGATAACAACTCGCTTAATACTCCAAACTTTTTTTCATTATAACTACTCATTTTTCGTCTTAGCTTTTACGAATTCATGTATATATTGCTGTATTAAATATCTGTTTTATTAATGTAAAGAAAGCAAACATAAATAATAATATTAGATTGAATAACAGTAATAAAATAATAATAATAATAATAATAATAGTAATAATAATAATAATAATAATAATAATAATAATAATAATAATAATAATAATAATAATAATAATAATAATAATAATAAAAATAATAATAATAATAACAACAACAACATTAATAAATATAATAATAATCCTTGTAATTAACGAAAATGAAACTATCAATATTTTAATGTCACACACACCCATATCGAATTTCAAAACCCGTTATAAATATTAGTACTTCGCTATGATTATATTTAATCCTTATTATTAACATCTAGGAATATTTGTCAGTAAATCTCGAGGAGCTTGACCGTTTTCATCCTAGTCTTTCTTTTATTGTCTCGTCCTCTTTTATCCTACTCATTAAAGGTAAGTAAATGCACATCCCCCGTTTTACCGCTTTTCAATTTTGGGGGCGTTATACGTTCAAAATCAAGTTATTGTTTTCACTACAATTCCGTTATATGCACGATTGTAATTGCTCGATTAGTTGTTATGTGCGAATATGACTATGTGTTGATTTTATGTTGGTTGGTATCTCATCCTCATCCTCATTTGTATGATCATACACCGTCGGAGTAAATCATTATCGTTACGATTCGGTTGAAAAGACAACTTTAATTATTGTTAAACTAGTTGTAGTGATTTATAATTATCGCATGAAATTGACTTTTATTATATATACTAAAAAACTGTGGTTTACTTGCTCAACTTTATATTGACAAAAATATATATTTTCACTGTTGGGTCCATATTTGGTGGTTTGTACTTAGTTCTATGTTTGTTGGGTTTCATATCGGGCTATGTATTTAAACCGAGATCCTTATGGATCTCGGTGGGCTTTGGGCTTTGGTTGGGCTTGTGTATTGAGTACCCTATATATAGAATGCATTGTATAGGGTTCTAGGTTGCTAGTTCAGTTTTGATGAGCAGAGACGAAAATCATAGCCACCATCTAGAGAGCAATACAGATTGTGTAATCTCATGTACCAGATGGTTTAATAATATAATCGTGTGCATTTGGAGTATTACATCATGTTCATCATATTTATATTATTTCGTATCATTGTTCTTGAATCACCACTGTGTTTGGATTCCACACTAACATCGTGTTTGGGTTGATATCATAGTTGTAGTGATCCAGATTCGGGACTTACAATTGGTATCAGAGCCTTAGACCTTATTCAGGCTCGTTATTGTGATATCAAAGATTCAAGAATAACATTTTTTGGTGGTGTTTCCGGCGAGGTATTGATAGAAGGAGGATAGTTACTGATTTGATCAAGATTCACTTTGTTTGGAAATAATTTGAATCCCATAAAAACAGGGATTATATTGTTACTAAAATTACTTGGTCAAATCTGTTTCTGGGTGTTCTCGGTAGATCTTCAGAGTTTTCTGCCTAAAACATTGTTCTTGGCTGCTGGTTGTTATCGGCCAAGTTAGTTCTCATCCACTAGTAGTTCTTGGTCAATACTTGGTCAAACTCTTGGTTCTCAGCTGCTGGTTGTTATCGGCCAAGTTAGTTCTTGGCCACTAGTAGTTCTCGGTCAATACTTGGTCAAACTCTTGGTTCTCGGTCAAAATCTGGTCAAACTTTGAGTTCTCGGTCAAATATTGGTCAAACTTTGAGTTCTCGGTCAAAGCCTGGTCAAACCTTGAGTTCTCGGTCAACTTTTAGTAAATTTGGTGGTTTTCGGTCAACCAGTGTGGACCTTTTTACAACCCAGCTAGTTATTTGGGCCTATTTGACTTGGACTTGGACTTTAAGTTTGGACTTTAGTGATAATTGGACTTACATTAAAATCAATCTTTAATCGAATTAAAATGGCACACTTAACAAATGGTAGCAATTCAACCAACTCATCACTTCATCAAGAACTTGATTCCATCATGGGGACTGGTACTCGTATACACCGTCTCTTGTCTCATGAGTTGTTCAGTGAATGGAAATTTCGTTTTGAACACTACGCCAAGATGAAAGATTCCAAAATTTGGAAAAGTATTGTGAGGGGACCTCAAATGATCACCTATAATAGGGATGGCTCTGACGAAGTTCTTGTGAAACCAGTTGTACAGTATGACGATGACGATTTTGCTATGTTTGAGGAAGATGAGAGAGCTCTCTCCACTCTAACCATGGCACTCTCACCTGATATTGCCCTTCAGTTTAGAGAACTTCAATCTGCTAAAGAGTTGTGGGCTGCATTGATAGAAGTCTATGAAGGAAATGAAGATATGAAGAGAAGTCGCCAAGATCTGCTGCGAAAAAAGGTCAATATGTTTAATCATGTTTTGGGAGAGACGTTGGAATCCCAACTTCAAAGATTTATATCTCTTATGACTGAAATGAGAATAGTAGGAATTTATCTACAAAATTCAGAAATAAACAACAAGCTGGTAAACTCATTGCCGAAAAGTTGGGACATGAATGTTGCAGTTATCAAAAAGACTAAGGACCTCAATAGAATGGGTATGACTGAAATGATAAGCACTATTTAAGCCTGTGATATGGATGATAAGCAGCGGGCAATAAATCATGCAAGCTCTTACAGTTCAGCTGGATACAACGTTGCTTCCAACAGTGCTCTTATGTCTCAAGATAGTTTCTCACTGTTCAAGCTTACTCAAAAACCACCTCAGGGAAACTTCCAGATGTTCTCATCCACTCTAGGTCAATCATCGTCATCCAACTCACCCAAACCATCTCCAGTATTCTTCACCAATTCTGGACAGTCTTCAAATGATACTGGAAAAACTACTCACACTCCCAGTCAGACCTTCAGCCAGATCCCCACCATACCAAAAGAGACTCAAAAGAATATAGCTATAATGGCGGGATTCATGAATTGCTATCATGCCTTTTTGGCTGGAGACTTGGTTCAACCTGTGGTTGCTGCTGAACTAGATCAGATCCATCCCAATGATGTTGAAGAAATGGACATCTCATTGCAAATTGCCATGGCAGTTTTCCATGCAAAGAAGTTCACTAAGAAGACGGGTAGAAATAATTGGAATATGCCTAATAATCAAAAGGTGGGTTTTAACAAGGACACTCTCAGGTGCTACAACTGTCACGAGCCGGGTCATTTTGCTCATGAATGTACTAACCCAGCTAAGGATGGAAATACGGAAAGGGCATTGGTTCCAGTTGGGAATGTCAGAGGTGAGGCTGGAGGTAGTTCAGGAAATGATGAAAGAGGTATGGTTGCTCAATAGTTCTCTTGGGAAGGTCAGATGGCTGAGCTCAACATTGGAAATCAGACTGCAAACTTCGCCAATGTTGACGAAAACGGAGAGGAAGATGCTACTGAGAAGAAGGTCAAGGAGCTTCAGTTTGCGTATATGGCATTCACTTCTCCAGATTCATCTGAGGTACGTTTCAACCCTGTTCTAAAAATTTTGGTGAAAAAAATTGAAATGTATAAGCTTCATAACGATAGTCTAAGTAGAGATATGGAGAGAATGAAATCAGAAAATTTCAAACTTAAGAAAAATGAAAAGGGTTTTCTAGACAAAGTAGAAGCATAAAAGGATGTTTCTAAGCTTAAATCTGATTTTAGCATAAAAAGTTGTCACCACCTAGATGCCAAACAAGAAATTACTGAGTTAACTGCTAAACTGGAAGCTTCCAAGTTAGAAATCTTAAATCTAACTAGTAAGTTTGAAAAGGCTGAACTTGATTTTAAAAAATTCGATGGTTCCAGTAATGTAGTTAACTCAATGATTGAGAACCAATTGTGGTGGAAAGAAAATGAAGGTGAGGGAATAGGATACATTCAAGTTCCCCCACCTTACAATCATAATTATGTCCCTACCCCTGTCACTAATGAAAAAGAAGAAAAGATAAACGACATGAAGTATGGTAAACAAGACAAGGTGATGGGACCAGTTCTGTGAATGTTGGTCCGTCCACTTCAAATATGAATGATTCTAATGTATCTACTTCATGTGCAGAAAAAGTAATTGTGAAGGAGGGGACTGATGAGGATGACGACCCTGGTTTTGATTTTGATAATGCCATTGTTCCTGATGTTTCTTTAAAACTTCCTGTTTTAGATTCTGTTATTTCGACTGTTTGTGTGGGCTATGTTTCAAAGAGCAAGGATTCTTGTGTGGTTGATTCGGTTGAAATTTTGAACTCTAATAATGTGGTTTTTAATAAAACTAAAAATTCAAAAACATCTAAAAAATACGTGGCACCCAAATTTTTCAAAGAGAGATGCTCTAATTACAAACAAGGTGATAAGTTCAAAAATGAGAACATGGGTTCTCGTAAATTTAAGCAGACTGGCCCACACAACCAGTCTAGACAAGGAATTGCCCAAAATGAATTTTTTCATAAAACGTCAAACTTGTTTTAATTGTGGCACTCCTGGTCATATTGCCAGAAATTGTCCACATCGTCCGTACGTTCCCTACTATGGATTTTATCAGAGGAATATGCCATATATGTCTCATAACACGTACAGGCAAAGATTCAGGCATTATCAGGCTAGTTCCTTTGACGATGATTGGAATCGAAACAAATCTGGCAGATTTTGTCCTCTTCAGACCAAACCTGACATGTCTAAAAGAAAGGTCAGAAAAGGTACTTCTAATTCAGATTCTAATATGAACACTAAGACTAGACCAAAACAGGATAAAAAGGCTGATTCGTCCCCTTCCACATCCAAAACACCGGGGTTTACGACAACCATTCGTACCTATATTTCCAAATCATACAGACATAGATGGTTGCCTAAATCTTCGGCGAAAGTTTCTACAAAATCCATGTTTGATGATCAAAAGGACATGTCATGGAAATCCGTGACTACTGTAGATGAATCAGGGTCACCTAATGTAAGTATAGACCGGGTACCAAAAAACTAACTAATCCCACGCTTTGTGCAGGTACAGCTATGGAGGAATATCATCAGACCTTGGTATGTTGATAGTGGCTGTTCCAGGCACATGACGGGGGACATTACTCAGCTACACGAAATTAACGGTGGGTATGTGTCTTTTGCGGGAGGAGAGAAATGAAAGATCACTCAGAAGGGTACTGTAAATAACGGTGTTCTAAAGTTTGAGAATGGTAATTTTATTCCAGAATTGAAGCACAGTCTTTTGAGCGTGTCACAAATTTGTGACAAAGATTTCTCAACTCATTTTACTAAAAAGGAGTGTTTGATTCTGAAACCTGCTATAATTATACCAGAAGACTGGATTCTTGTCCGATCACAACAAAAAGATAATGCTTATGTGATCGACATAAATAAAAATGTTCATGATGAAATAGCATGTTTGTTCTCAAAAGTGTCAGAACATAATGCCATGCTATGGCATCGTCGGCTTGGTCATGCTAATACTAAAAATCTGAATCGTCTTGCTAAAAATAATTTGGTGCGTGGTTTACCAATCAAAGATTTTGTGACTATTGAAAAATGTGTGGCTTGTGCTTTGGGTAAACATCATCGAAAATCTCACAAGCCAAAGTTGATTAATACCATATCGTCAGTTTTTCAATTACTCCATATGGATCTTTTTTGACTAATTCATGTTTTGAGTTTATCTCGTAGCTCTTATTGTCTTGTTATTACTGATGATTACTCACGTTTTACATGGGTATTTTTCTTCTCAAATAAGAGTGAAACTGCAGATCTAATCAAGAAGTATGTTGTGCTCATGGAGAATCAACTGAACCTAAAGCTGAAGGGAATAAGTTGTGATAGAATGGAATTCAAGAATGCAACATTGAATCACTTTTGCTCAGAAAAGGGGGTACTTCGTCAGTACAGCGCTCCACGGACGCCTCAACAAAATGGTGTAGCTGAAAGAAGAAACAGAACTCTTATCGAAGCAGCAAGAACAATGTTGTGCGACTCTAAACTGCCACTGTTTTTCTGGGCAGAAGCAGTTAATAGGGCCTGTTATGTTCAGAATTGGGTGATAATCAACAAATCCAAGATGAGACCCCGTATAAGATTGTTTATGGTCATAAACCCACTGTTGCACACTTCAGAGATTTTGGGTGTCCGTGCACTTTACCGAATCTCGAAACTACTCCAAAGTTTGGGGCCGCGGCTGATGAGTGCTATTTTGTTGGTTACGCGGGCAATACTGCCTACAGGGTACACAAAAAATCAACTAAACAGATTCTTGAGTCCTATGAAATTCGTTGGTTAGAAGAAAATGACACTGACGCTCGTGTTGGTCCTGATTGGTTATTTGATTACAACGAATTCATCAAGCAATTCAACGTGTCTCCTGTCATCAACACAGAATCTCCAGGTGGTCTCACAGTGGAAGCTACGAAAGATAAATCACAGGCAGTGTCTCACATTTTCTGTTACTGGATGATGATGTCGCTGAGTTAAGTAATGATTCACCTACAACTGGCACTTAGTCCAAGGAATCTTCAGAAATCAATTGTTCGCTGAACATGTCTGAAAGTGCTACTACTGATGAGGGGGAGATTTCCATCCGTCACTATTTCCCGATACCATTCCAGATGAATATGTTGCCGGTACTTCGTATTCACATAGTACGGCGACATCTGGCTGGAAGAATCCCCTTGCTGATTTTAGTGAGAACATGAAAAATCTTCAACCTAACAATGATGTTTCCGATCACTTAATTCCGTCAAGAATCTAGAAGAATCATCCGATTGAAAATGTCATAGGTCCCGTTGAAGCGAGAGTGTCCACCAGAAGTCAGACATGACACATAAACAGTTATATGTTTTCCTGTTTCATCTCTCAAATTGAGCCAAAAACTGTTGAAATGGCTCTTCAGGAACCTAGTTGGGTTGATGTTATGCATGAAGAATTGAATCAGTTTAAGGTTTAGAGATTGGTTAAATTGCCGGAAGGAAAGAAAGCTATTGATACAAGATGGGTCTTCAGAAACAAGCAAGATGACTCCGGGGTTATTGTTCAAAATAAGGCACGATTAGTAGTTCGTGGTTTTTGTCAGATTGAGGGGTTGGATTACACTGAAGTTTATGCCCCAGTGGCTATACTTGAGGCCATTAGAAATTTTCTGGCCTATGCATTATACATGGGGTTTACAGTGTATCAGATGGATGTTAAGACCACGTTTCTGTATGGTGAAGTCAAGGAGGAGATTTATGTTGATCAACCACCGGGTTTTGTTTATTCTAAGAAACCAAATCACGTCTACAAGCTAGACAAGGCATTGTACGTGTTACATCAGGCTCCTCGAGCGTGGTATGCTACGTTGACCGCGCATCTTCTTGATCATGTCTAAAAGCGTGGAACCATCGACCAAACTTTGTTCCGGAAAACAGTCGGAAAAGATTTGATTCTCGTCCAGATCTATGTCGATGATATCATCTTTGGATCCACCAGAGCTGAGTTGTGCACAGAATTTGAAGGTGTAATAAAGAAGAGATTTGAAATGAGTTCGTTGGGTGAAATGACAACATTTCTGGGGCTGCAGGTTCGCCAAAGCTCAACAGGAATTTTACTGCATCAAGGGAAGTATGTTGAAGATATGCTGGAAAAGTTTGAACTTCAAGATTCCAAGAGTGCCAACACTCCCACGGCAGAAAGGCCACTACTGTTATCTGATCTTGAAGGGAGTCCCGTAGATCAAACGTACTATCGATCGATGATCGGGTCTCTAATCCTAAACTCTCTCATTTAATTGCTGTTAAACGTATTTTTAGATATCTGAAGGGACAACCAAAGTTAGGGCTTTGGTATCCCAAACAATCAGAATTTGATCTTTATGCTTTTGCTGATAGCAATTATGGTGGAGATGACATTGATAGGATATCCACGTCATCTGGTTGCCAGTTCTTAGGAGACCGTCTCATTTCATGGCAATGTAAGAAACAACAGACGGTGTCTACCTCGACCGCCGAAGCGGAGTATGTTGCCGCATCTGCTTGCTGCTCTCAGGTCATCTGGATGCAAAACCAACTGTTGGAATACGGTTTGGAATTTCTTGACACTCTTATTTTTTGTGATAATGATGCGGCCATTGCAATTGTGAAAATCCAGTTCAACACTCTAAAACCAAGCACATAGACATCTAAATTCATTTTATTCGTGACCATTTCGATCGAAAATTGATTCACCTCGAACAAGTCCACACTGACAATAATGTGGCGGACTTATTTACCAAACCGATCGGAACATCAAAATTTAATGTTCTTGTGGGTTTTCTTAAAATGCTTCGTTTCGAGGATCGAGTCTTTTTGGGTATAAATTTGTACATTTTTGTTATGTTTGCACAAATTTAGGGGGAGAAAAATCAAAAAGACAAAAATAGTATGTGCGCGTTGTCTTTATTATTTAAAAAAAACAATTGAAAATTAATTAAAATATTTGCTTTTCAAGACTCATTCTCGCTTTAAACTATGTCGGTGCCCAAGTTTGAAGGACATATACTTGTATATGGTTGGTCCGGTGTTCTACTTGTAGTTTCACAGGATAACCATTTACCTAACGACTGAAAGCACCCGGGGCGATTATGATGTGTTTTGTGTTTCGTATTCTTTCACTTAAAATTATGTTGGTAACTCTGAGCTGGAAGAACATGTGTTTTCATGCATGTTTGGTCCGGTTAACCACTTGTGGTCATGATGGATATCCATTTACCTGAAAGCTTAAAGTGACTAGGGTGACTGAACTCTTAACACGTGTGTTTTATTTAACTCCCAGGGAAATGATATTATTATTTAGTAACAGCTTTTCAGAAGTTTCAAAATATTTGGAAATTAAAATTGATCCAACCTTTGGAAAGTGATAGATAAATTGTTTTTGTGTGCCTAACGGGTGAAGTTATTAAGCTTAAAAGGCTCTAGAAATGTCATTGATTTGTATGGTAGCTTTCCATGATGCGTAAAAGTTGAGGTGATATAAACTAAATTTGCTAAACTTAAAGTGGAGAGTCATTTTGAAGAAATGTGCGTGTCTCCATTTACATCTCTCCGAATGATTGGCATAAAAGCAATTACCCAGTCATACACGAGCCCGTTATTGTTTTGATCACCAAAAATATTATGTTTCTAAGTTTTTGCTCAAGTTATAAAAAAAGAAGAAAAATATATAATAAAAATAAAAAAAATTAAAGAAAATTATTGTGAAGCAAAAATAAAAATTTTCGTATTCAAAAGCCTAAAGGGTCAAACTAGAACTATAGAGATGGGGGGACATAAAAGTAAGTTCTGTCATGTCTCGAATGAAAGGCATGTAAGTCCGGATGGCTTGTAAGTCTAATGTTCAACCTTAAAGCTTAAACATTCTGTTTAATTAAAAAAAAAAAAATCTTTTGATCAAGCACTAGGGGGTTGGAGTCAAATTGGGGTGATCTATGGAAAACCAAATACGCTTTGAGAAGAGATAGGGGGCATCACAGGTCCATGAGTGATGTCCATCTAAGCTTTATGCCGAACTGAACCTAATTCATATCACTGATGCAATGAAAATCATGCTAAGTTCGTTATACCTGCTATCAACCTGTCTCTTCATGCCATAATAACGCTGACCATGAATCCTTGTGACAACACCTTAAACAATATGATTCCATGTTCGGATCCTTTCATAAAGGCTGCGGTTTTATCAAAAACTAAAATTTGATCCCAAATGTTTTTGCTACATTACAAGAAGACCAGGTGATTAAATTTGCCTTATTTGTTGGTTTTGGTTTTATTTTATTTTTACTTCTTGATTAATCTTGTTGAAACAAATTTGTTAAGAAATCGTTTTAAAATTTGTCTTCTGCTAAAGAAATATGATTTCGGTTATTGTGTTATAGTTGGTTTAGCTGGTATGATCTCGAAAATCATAAAAATCAGAAAATAAAAATTAAAATATTATGTTTGTCTTATTTTGTTTTATTTAATGGTTTTCAAAGAAATTTTAGTTGATCTTTCTATCAAAGTTGATTGTTCTTTCAAGACTGATTTCTTGCAACGGAAGCATATGAAGTATCTGATATACAAATTGGATGATGCTATCAAAAAGGGGGAGATGGTAGAGTATTGGATGTAAATGCTGAAGTTGCTGATTATGTTCTAGTTAAGATTCTGAAGGTTTTGAAAGCATCAGTCTAAGGGCGAGATTGTTGGGTCATAAATTGGTTAGACTGACGCATATCAAAAGGCCACGACATGATCAAGAATAAAGTTATGAAAACGAAGACGATTTGAAGAATTACATTGGTGCAATACCGAAATCCCTATGGATTTCGGTTAGGCTAGTTTGAAGTAAAATAAACAAGAACGAAGCTACAAACCCAGGGGGAGAATGTTGGGTCCATATTTGGTGGTTTGTACTTAGTTCTATGTTTGTTGGGTTTCGTATTGGGCTATGTATGTAAGCCGAGATCCTTATGGATCTCGGTGGGCTTTGGGCTATGGTTGGGCTTGTGTATTGGGTACCCTATATATAGAATGCATTGTATAGGGTTCTAGGTTGCTATTTCAGTTTTGGTGAGCAGAAAAGAAAATCATAGCCACCATCTAGAGAGCAATACAGATTGTGTAATCTCATGTACCAGACGGTTTAATAATATAATCGTGTGCATTTGGAGTATTACATCGTGTTCATCATATTTATATCATTTCGTATCATTGTTCTTGAATCACCACTGTGTTAGGATTCTGCACTTACATCGTATTCGGGTTGATATCATAGTTGTAGTGATCCAAATACGGGACTTACATTCACGCATGACGCAGGTAGCTTTATCGGATGAATCAAGTATTGGAAGTTAGATGAGACCTTAGGTTGCTTTGATGATTGAAGAAAACACTTATTTAAGTTATTTATGTTTTGAATATTTAATTGTAGCGGTGTTTCTTTTGAGACAATGATTGTGTTTTTGACAGTTGATATATGAATGAATAATTTAGATATTGATACGTGTATTTTACTTAGTGTCATCTGAGCTATGATACAATTAATGTCGTGCCCCGGGATGTTCTGCCGTAGGTTTGGGGTGTGACAGATTGGCAACAGGGCCGAAGGCTATAAGATAGGTGGTTAGACTTAACGACCTAGTAGCATGTTTAGGGTGCCCATACGTGTTCCTATCAGTGTACCCTACTTGTTTAAATTTTGTACGTAGCTTAGAATATATGAATTGTTTATCATATACAATGGTAAAAAAAAGCACACACTCAATCCGAGGCTATGCCTCACTCTCAAAATTGTTTTCGAAACTTTAGGACGTTTTTTTATAAAAAAAATGGGAAATTACTTAAGAAATCCCGCCTTTTCACTCCCCTCTCCTTGAGGATGATTCGTGTGACGAATATGTAGTAACTATAAAAGGGACGCACTTGTTTACCGAACCCTAGACACCAAGGCTCGCGAGCCTAAGGAAGTGCAGTGCGCATAAATCTCAATCAACCGCGAGACCTGGTTGCTTTCATGGAGTGTTCGGTAAGGGTGTGGAACTTATTAGGCCAAAGCATATCACACCAAATGTACCCGAATCTACTACCCTCATTGTATCAAACGTGGTCATGTGACGATCACGTCCTTAAGTTTATAACCGAATTCACGATGATTCGTGGCTAAACTCGTTTTTTCCGTATTGTGTTTTGTTGAAGGTGACGGGAGAAGTATGTAAATACGGGGTGGTTCCCGAATTACTTCAACCGTCTACCTCAACACCCCCCCTCAATTCGATTTTAAATGATTTTATTTAAGTTTTCAATGTTTTTCATTTTGTTGGAAGGACCCATGGTGGTTCATGAAGCCCTAACCAACAAATGAATCCATTTACATTTTAAGATATGTTTTCATAATATTAAAATGAGAAGACTTGTATAATCACAACTTCCCCTAAGTAATGAAATTCTCAACCTCAAACACAATCCTAACCTCAATGCACGATTACTGTATTTCGTCAATTATTTATACTTGCAACATTCACGCGAGTCTTACGAACCTTATATCTTTTACCCTTGCAGTATGTCTTCTCGCCTCCTCAACCGTAACCGTCGCACCGACAACTCTGGCCGCAACATGTCATCCCGCATTGCTAAGGGCATCGTAGAAGCCCTCCCAACGATCATCTCTCAATTGCAAATTGTGAATGCTTCTACATCATCCACTACCCCGAACCCAATTGCTTGCTCTCTCAAACAATTCAGGAGTGCTAATCCGCCGGAATACTTCGGTATCGATGGTTCTACCATTCTTCTCCATTGGTACGAAGATATGGAGAGCGTGTTCCTCCATTGTGAATGTCTCGAGGACAAGAAAACCACTTACGCCTCAAGCGTACTTAAGAAGAATGCCCTTAACTGGTGGAACGGTGAGAAGCGCACGCTTGGCGCCGAGGTTGCTATGGCCTTTCCATGGGATGACCTCAAGAAACTCATGCTCAAGAGGTTTCCCAAAACATGAAATTCGGAAGTTGGAAGAGGAATTTTGGAATTTGAAGCAAGAAACTGGTAATGACACCATCTACAACGATCGCTTCAACATGGTCACTCCCCTTGAACTTGCAATCGACAAGTACATCTCAGGTTTGCCTATGCAAATCCAAGATTCCGTCCTAATTCGTGACCCTCAAACCCTCCATGATGCCATCACTCTAGCCGGTACCCTCACCGAGAACCACGTTAAGGCCGAGACCTAGACGCAGAAGAGTTCTAAGAAGCCCAATGATAAGCCCACACCTGAGCCCACTAAGGTATCCAAGCCCGAATCCTCTAAGCCTGAATCCTCCAAGCATAAAAACCACAACAACTCATCCCACTACCGCAACAACAAGAGAAAGCCCAACTCCCAGAATTATGTCTTAGCCCAACCACAAGACCAACAAGCCCCTCCAAACAAGAAGCCCTACACCGGCCTACACCCGTATTGCAACACTTGCCAACGCCACCACCCGGCCCTAGCCAAATGTCGGGTGTGCACCACTTGCCACCGATTCGGCCACCTCACCCAATATTGTTGAGAAGCACCTCGTGTGCCAGCCGCTCCCCCGCGGTTCACACCGACAACCCAACCCAACCAAGCCATCCCTCGTGCTCTAATCATTAACCCCGTTAGGTCTTGCTACAACTGCGATGGACCAAATCACCTTCGCAACGCGTGTCCTCGACTCGCCCAAGTTCACCAAGCCTATGTTTCACCACAACCTTACTACACCTCCCAAGCCTATATAGTGCAAACTTATCAATCCCAAGTACCCCAACTCATGGCTCCTCCAACTCTTCAAGCTCAACCCATGGTCATTCAAGCATATCAAGCTCCAACATCTCAAGCTTCGACCTCTCAAAACCAAGCACCTCGAGGAACTCAAGGACAAGCTTTCACCATCAATGCTCATCAAGCCCGAAACTCGAAAGACGTGGTGAACGGTACATTCCTATTTAATAAACACCATGCCTCGGTTCTATTTGATTCGGGAGCTGATATGAGATTTATTTCCTTTGATTTTGAATACATACATGATGTGCCACGTAGTAAATTATCTAAGCCCTTGACGGTAGAGATAGCCAACGGTAGTTCGATTACTATTGACTCCGTCATTCGAAATTGCACGATTACTCTTAATGGACAAAAATTCTCCATCGACCTTATCCCTATGCAAATGGGAAACTTCGACATTATCATTGGTATGGATTGACTCTCTCTCCACCATGCCAAAATCTAACTTTTTGAGCAACTCAATCGAATCCCTATCGATGGAGGAGTGATTCTAAACGTTCGCGGAGGAAGACCCTTCTCAAAGCTAAACCTCTTGTCGTGCCTCAAAGCCCAACATTACCTACGCAAGAAGTATGTCGCCTTCTTATCCCACGTCACCATAAAATCCGATGAAGAAAAGAAACTTTCCGACATCTCGATTGTCCGCGACGTCCCTGAAGTCTTTCCCAATGACGTTTCTAGACTCCCTCCCATTCGTCAAGTGGAATTCCGTACTGATCTTGTACTCGGAGCAAACCCCGTAGCCAAAGCACCTTACCGCCTTGCACATTCTGAAATGCAAGAACTCTCTAACCAAGTCCAAGAACTCACGAAAAAGGGTTTTATTCACCCGATTTCGTCTCCATGGGGCGCACCCGTCTTGTTTGTTTAGAAGAAAGATGGTACTCTTCGTATGTGTATCAATTATCGTGAGCTCAAAAATCTTACTATCAAGAATCGTTATCCCCTTCCGTGTATTGATGATATTTTCGATCAACTCCAAGAAGCCGCATGTTTCTCAAAGATCGATCTCCGTTCGGGTTATCACCAACTCCGTGTCCACGAAGATGACATACCCAAGACCGCCTTCTGTACTCGTTATGGACACTTTGAGTTCCGAGTTATGCCTTTTGGGTTGACTAATGCCCCTGCCGTTTTCATGGACCTTATGAATCGTGTTTGTAAACCCTACCTCGACAAGTTCGTGATTGTTTTCATTGACGATATCTTGATATACTCTAAGTCCAAGACTGAGTACGAAGACCATTTGCGCCCCATTCTTGATTTGTTACGAAAGCAACAACTTTACGCCAAGTTCTCCAAATGTGAATTTTGGTTAAAGAAAGTTCAATTCTTGGGCCACGTCCTTAACGACAAGGGTATTCACGTTGATTCCGCTAAAATTGAGGCCGATAAAAATTGAATGACCCCGTCCTCTCCAACAAAGGTTCGTTCATTTCTTAGTTTAGCAGGGTATTACTGTCTTTTTATCCGCAACTTTTCGAAGATTGCTTCACCCCTTACCACACTAACCCACAAAGGGAAAATTTACGAATGGGGTTCCGATCAAGAGGAAGCGTTTCAAACTCTTAAGGACATGCTTTGAAATGCTCCAATCCTTGCTCTTCCCGAGGGCAACGACAATTTTGTTGTTTTGTGACGCTTCTATTCAAGGTCTTGGTTGTGTTCTTATGCAACAAGACAAGGTCATTGCTTACGCTTCGCGTCAACTCAAGGTGCACGAGAAAAGTTACACGACGCACGACCTCGAACTTGGTGCGGTCATGTTTGCCTTGAAAATTTTGAGACATTACCTTTATGGCACGAAATGTGTGGTCTTCACTGACCATAAAAGTTTAGAACACATTATCGACCAAAAGGACCTCAATATGAAGCAAAGACGATGGGCCGAATTGTTAAGCAATTATGATTGCGAAATTCGTTACCACCCCGGGAAAGAGAATGTCGTGGCCGATGCTCTTAGTCATAAGAGTCATGTTAAATCTATCTTACTCCATTGTGTCACCATCCATTTTGACCTCCAATACCGCATCTTCGATGCACAACACGTCTCCGTCACCGAGGGTAACTTACACGACGAGATGTCGTGTGACGCCGAACTCCAACTTGAAACAAAACGTGATGGCTTGTTTGTTATTTGGACCGTTTATGGTTTCTCGATCATGACGGTCTTTGCATGTTCATCCTCGATGAAGCTCATAAGTTACGATACTCTATTCATCCCGGTGTGGATAAAATGTATGCCGATCTTCGTACCATGTTTTGGTGGACAGGAATGAAGAAAGATATCGCAGTATATGTATCTAAATGCCTCACGTGCTCTAAGGTTAAAGCCGAGCATAAAAAGCCGTTTGGGTTGCTCGAGCAACCTCCGATCCCCGTTTGGAAATGGGAAGACATAGCCATGGATTTCGTTACCAAACTCCCCACTACTCAAAGTCGCAGTGATAGTATTTGGGTGATTGTTGATTGTTTGACCAAGTCAGCTCACTTCGTACCGTTTCGAGAAAAATCCTCCGTAAGCGAATTAGCCTGACTATATGTCAAGAACATCATTTTCCGCCATGGAACGCCGTTGACCATTATCTCCGATCGTGATGGTCGGTTTACCTCTCATTTTTGGAGATCTTTGAAAACCTCCTTGGGTATCCGTATTGATCTAAGCACTGGTTATCACCCGCAAACCGATGGTCAATCCGAGCGAACAATCCAAATTCTCGAAGATATGCTCCGCTCTTGCATACTGGAATTTGGTGGAAATTGGGATACTCACTTGCCACTTGTAGAGTTTTCCTACAATAATAGTTTCCACACTAGTATTGGCATGGCACCTTTTGAAGCTCTCTATGGCCGAAAATGTCGTTCCCCGATTTGTTGGAACGAGGTTGGTGAATCGCAAATCACCGGTCCTGAGCTTTTTCAAGAAACTTCCGATCGAATCACTCTTATTCGTAAAAGTTTCTTGCCGCTCATAGCCGTCAAAAGAGCTACGCCGATAAGCATTGTAAACCTCTTGAGTTCAATGTTGGTGACAAAATTCTCCTTAAAGTATCTCCTTGGAAAGGGGTAGTTCATTTTGGAAAAAGGAACATATTATCTCCTCATTTTGTTGGCCCGTTTGAGATCATTGAAAGGTTGGTAAAGTTGCGTATCGTCACAATCTCCCCGAAGAGCTCCACAATGATCAACAACTTTTCATGTTTCCAATCTCAAGAAGTGCTTAGCCGAGGGGAATCTCCACATACCCCTTAATGAAGTACAAGTTGATGAATCTATGCATGCTATCGAGAAACCCGTTGAAATCGTGGATCATATGGACAAAGAGACCAAACGTGTCGTATTCCGCTTGTCAAAGTTCGTTGGGAATTTAAATGTGGTCCCGAGTTCATTTGGGAACGTAAAGACCAAATGGAGTCCAAGTACACGCACCTCTTCGTTACCGCTTAATTTCTAATTTCGGGACGAAATTTCCTAATGTAGTGAATGCTGTAACATTTCGGGTTTTCGTTCCTTTTCGGTTTTGTAACCATTACCCGACCTAGGTTCGGGTTCGGGTATTTTATCAATAAATCGCGCATTTGTGTTTATTATTTTATTTGTTTAATTATTATAACTATGATTCATGTACAAAACTAACCCCTCTACTAACTTTAATTCACTTTTGAACCATCAACCGTAGAACGAGAACCAATTAGAAAATATTATTCAAATTCTTTTCTTCCTTCTTCTTCCTCTCCCAACACCGAAGACGCCACCCCCCTCCTTTCTTGGACCATAATTCACGGGTTAAAACAAGTAATTAACGAAATTGATCTTGCCAAATCAATTGTTGACCAAAAACGCGTCACACCGACAGACTATTCATGGTAAACGTTAACGAATTGACAGCTAACATTCCTAACACGAACCGCGAACCATCTCATTCTTGAAATAGTATATAAATTCGTTTATAACTCAATTAAATCATACCACATCATCCTCTCACCAGCGCGAATCAAAACCCTAATCTAACTTCAGTATACAAGTTCGTTAAGATCAGATTTGATATCGAGTTGGAGCCGTGAAACCCTATTCACCATTCACCCTCTATACATCATCATTTCGGTAATTAAACTTTGATTTATACTCGTTATTAATCAACAAACTAAAACACTAACTCAATTTGAATCAACTATAAACGAATTAAACAAACCCATAATTAGGGTTCATATTGATTTTGGGGTTCTTTGGCATATCTGTGTGTGTATATATATATCAGAGGCTGTGCTTTTAACAAGTTGTAGCACCAGCCCAATGGCTGGTGCATGCTTGTCTAAACTCTTAGAACCGGCCAGGCGCGGGTTCGAGCCGCCCTGGACACGGTTTTTGATTTTTATCTGTTAAAACTCTTTAAAACAATTTTCTTTTATAATAATTTATGTTTACAACATTTAATAAACGAAATTTGTTAAACCGAACCTCTAGCCTTGTTGTTTTCTCGTTGAACTTTAATTTTTCTTCGTAAATCTTTGTATGTGTGTGTATATATATGTATGAATATATATGTATACGATAACAACTCGCTTAATAATCCAAACTTTTGTTCATTATAACTACTCATTTTTCGTCTTAGCTTTTACGACTTCATGTATATATTGTTGTATTAAATATCTATTTTGTTAATGTAAAGAAAGCAAACATAAATAATAATATTAGATCGAATAACAATATATAATAATAATAATAACAACAACAACATTAATAAATATAATAATAACCATTGTAATTAACGAAAATGTAACTATAGTTTAACGTCAAACAAAACCATATCGAATCTCAAAACCCGTCATAAATATTAGTACTTCGCTATGATTATATTTAATCCTTGTTATTAACATCTAGGAATATTTGTCGGTGAAACTCGAGGAGCTTGACCGTTTTCATCCTAGCGTTTTCTTTTATTATCTCGTCCTCGTTTATCCTACTCATTAAAGGTAAGTAAATGCACATCCCCCATTTTACCACTTTTCAATTTTGGGGGCGTTATGCATTCAAAATCAAGTTATTGTTTTCACTACTATTCCCTTATATGCATAATTGTAATTGCTCGATTAGTTGTTA
The DNA here is from genome assembly GCF_021521415.1 of Bidens hawaiensis. NCBI lineage: Eukaryota > Viridiplantae > Streptophyta > Magnoliopsida > Asterales > Asteraceae > Bidens > Bidens hawaiensis. Next base: position 51,266 of record NW_027498946.1, read on the forward strand.
TGTGCGAATATGACTATGTGTTTATTTTATGTTGTTTGGTATCTCATCCTCATCCTCATCCACATTAGTATGATCATACGCCGTCGGAGTAAACCGTTATCAATACTATTCGGTTGAAAAGACAACTTTAATTATTGTTATACTAGTTGTAGTGATTTACAATTATCGCATGGAATTGTCTTTTATTATTATATATACTCAAAAACTGTGGTTTACCTGCTCAACTTTATGTTGACAAAAATATATATTTTCACGCATGACGCAGGTAGCTTTATCGGATGAATCAAGTATTGGAAGTTAGATGAGACCTTAGGTTGCTTTGATGATTGGAGAAAACACTTATTTTAAGTTATTTATGTTTTGAATATTTAATTGTAGCGGTATTTCTTTTGAGACAATGATTGTGTTTTTGAACGTTGATATACGAATGAATAATTTAGATACTGACACGTGTATTTTACTTATTGTCTTCTGAGCTATGATACAATCAATGTCGTGCCCCAGCATGTTCCGCCGTAGGTTAGGGTGTGACAGAAACTGGCTACCCAGTCGAACCCGAACTTTTAGGGATCGAACCAGGACAGACAACACGAAAGTTACCACCAAGGCGGTTATCAGCAGCAGGGTTCATACAATCAGAATCGGGTTGGTAGTTCATCAGGTAGTCAGAATCAGGACCAACAGAAAGGGACATCGGGTAATATAGACGAGTCCATGCACTCAAGTTTGATGCGTTACTGAAGATTGTGATTGATGATCAGAAGGACACTTAGAAGCAATTTGAGTTATAGGATAAATCTTCAGAAGCAATGTCAAAGCAGATTGGTCAGCTATCAGAAGACACGGCAAAGTTGCTAAAAAGTTCGGGTCAGCTCCTGAGTGACACCACGGTTAATCCGAACCACTACCACTCGAGCTCGCAGGAGCATGTTAATCAGGTTAGTATTTTTGAGAAATGGGAAAACATATGATAATAAGGTTGGGCTTCCACCACCATTGGTTGAGGGGGTGGTGGAAGAAGTTGATGAAACCGTCATCAGTGATGCTGAATAAGAACCAGTTACTTTAAATGAATCTAATAAAAGTGAAAACAAAACGAACAAACTGGTTCTGAAAGATGTCACCACCGAGTATAAGGACAAGGGGAAGGTCAAAATCGTCCCCTATCCTGATGCTTTGTTGGCGCCATCTAAGGCGAAGATGGTATCCAAACGGGTTCCATAACAAGAAGAGATGTGGGAAACGTTTAAATATGTCAAAATGAATATTCCTCTTCTCTATGCCATCAAACAAATTCCTGTATAAGCAAAGTATCTGAAGGAATTGCGCACACAAAAGTGGAATCATAAGATTCCCAAACAGATTGATTTTACCGATAATGTGAGCGCAATCCTTCCGGGTGCTCTTCCACCTAAGCTACAAGAACCGGGAACACCTATCATACCTATTCAAGTAAGCGATTTTAAAATGACACAGACACTCCTAGATCTTGGAGCTAGAATTAGTATCCTCCTGGGAAGTCTATACGATCAGTATGATTTTGCTCCGCTTCGGGTTACCGCTACCACAGTTGTCCTAGATGATCAAACACTGAAACTTCCCCGAGGGATATTAACAAATGTGATTGTCAAGGTCGAAGATTTTTACTTTCCAGTTGAATTTTTAGTCATTGATTATGTTTCGGGTGAAAGAACCAAACAGCCCACGGTTATCCTCGGTGGATTATTTTTGGCCATCACAAATGCCTACATTAATTGCAGAAGTGGTACAGTGTATATGGCATTTGGTAACCGTAAGTTGAAAATTGATGTTTTCACACATGTAAATAATTCTCTAGTCGATGACGAGTGCTTTATGGCCGATGTTATTAATGAGTGCATTCCATTATACGACTCTGCCATGAACATGGATGGCACAACGGTGACGTGTTTTATGTTTGACTGGTTACAGGTGGAAACTGACAAGCAACTGGAAGAGGAAGAGAGACAGTTGGAGGTTGCAGCTTTGCGAGGGGATCGACCACCATGTTCAGTTCAGGTGGAACCACTACCCGAGAATATTGATATTGGGTTGAAACCGTCACCACAGGAAGCACCAAAGTCGAGCTGAAAGAGCTCCAAAGCATTTAAAATATGCTTTTCTTGGTAAAAATGAAACTTTACCTGTTATCATCACTTCTTAGTTGTCTTTTGAACAAGAAAGTACTTTGATGGAGGTGCTGATTGCAAACAAGGAGGCAATTAGGTGGACTATAACGGATCTGATAGGGATTAGTCCTTTTATTGTCATGCATAAGATCTTAACGATCGGAATGTCAATCGCACATGATGCTCAACAAAGGTTGAACCTGAACATGTGGGAGGTAGTAAAGAAGGAGGTGCCGAAGTGGCTTGATGCTGGGACTATTTTCGCTATTTCCGACAGCATGTGGGTGAACTCGACTCAGACAGTACAAAAGAAAGTGGGCATTCAAGTCGTCAAGGATGACTCAGGTAACGAGGTAGCCACATGGCCGGTAAATGGGTGGCGTATTTGCATTGATTATCGAAAACTTAACGCGACTACATCAAAAGATCACTTTCTGCTTCCGTTTATCGATCAGATTGTTGAATAACTATTAGGTCAAAAGTTTTATTGCTTTTTAGACGGTTATTCCGGTTATAACCATATAGCTATTCATCCAGAAGATCAAAAGAAGACTTCATTTACTTGCCCATATGGCATATTTTGTTGAACAACGAATCCAATCAATACAGATTCATTGTATATTGATTAGATTATAGATCTAGTTATATGATATGCTTTAGGTTAGGTAATTTGATCAACAATGTTAAGTGAAGTGATTGAGAGAGTAATTGGACAACGTAACAATGTAACTTTAATCAATTACTTAAATTAACAAAGGATGAAAAAGCCTTACATAGACGATGGGTTGCCATTCGTTACACATGCTGTAACAAATGGCCTCCATTCGTCATCAATTACATACGCTAACTTATGGTATAGCGAATGACTCATTCGCTATACCCCGTTCGTCAACATTTCATGACGAGTGTATCAATTACAAAGCGACTGAGGTCCATTCGTTAAACATCCTTAACGAATGGACAATTACATATAACGATTAAGGTTCATTCGTTAAACATCTTTAATGAATAAATTATAATTTATAGCGAATGGGCTCATTCGTTAAACATCTCTAACGAATGAGCCTTACATAACGAATGGGTTGATATTTACATAAATACCCTTTAATATTAAAATAATAATAAATTACAAATGATAATTACAAAGACTCGAGACGACAAAACCGTGGACTAACAAACACCCCCTCGTCTTGAGCTCTTTGTCTTTAATTACTTGAACCTCTTCGTTTTCCAATCTCGACAACTATGAATCCCGAATGCATGACACACACGCACGACGCGTTGAAATTGCATAGCTCGGTTTATAATCTTCTTGACGCTCAATAAAAATCTTTTTTTCAAACATCACATCATTGTCGGTCTCAGATAAGTTAACAAGCCACATCGGATCGATAACTCATATAAAGCTAGTATTCAGTCCTTTCCACAACACAATGACCGTCTCTCCAGTCCGATTAACATAGTACCATCGATTGAACGATAGGTGAAGACTATGGAAAAGTCTTTACCGGTACACATTTCATGGTCTTAGGTGGTTTAACTTTAAGTACAAGTTTCTCCAACCCGTACGAGGATCAATTTCATCAATGTACTTAAGGGTTGGGACTTGTGGCTTAAAGAACTTAAATCCATGGTTTACCTCGAAGAGCAGATGTTGGTGAAACCATTCTGCTAATCGATCTCCACCAAGATTTATTGAACGGCCTATTAGCAAGTGTCCGAACATCCCACCTCGACAGTAAGAGAACGTCAGTGATATACTGAAAATACTGAACACCGTTCTCCATCGTTCAGCCCTAATAATAGAGAAATCTGTTCGCGAGTTAGGGCTTGATCAACGAATTATCCTTCTTCGATTTCATCCGCGTTGGCAGTGCTCATCACCACCACCTTCATGAAATCTATAACTAGGATAGTGTTGACTTTGATTGATTCGATAAGTTGAAGGTTTGTCGAGTCCTCGTATATCACTATCGGTCGATCATTGCCTTCACCTCCACCACCACTAGTACCAGCCCTAGAAGATGAGCCATGAGCTTGTTTCGGCTCACTTCCTCAAGTACCCGGAGCATAAAGATCATCATCATCATTCTTAAGTTTCATCAGAACGTCGTCCTTACATGTTAACTAAAGGATGAGATCTTCCTGCTCTTTAATCTTCGCCCCCCTAAGCCGTTACAATCTCACTGCTCTTTTGTTTCCTTCAGACATTTGGAAATGTTTTCCATCAAACGACGTTGGATTAACATCATTTACTCTCGAGCCTGACGATCACCCACCATTTGATTCTCTTATAAGTGAATCAAACTTAAGAGCATGTGCATCTGATGGGTGGGGGTCAAAGTATGGAATGTAGGAGGTACGAGCTGCACAAGACCCTGAGGACGACTGATTCTCATAAAAGAGACGTCCAAAGGTTGTATAGTTACCATCATCGGTGTCGGAGTAGTCACCGTTGTAGCAGCAGCAGGCCTTGGCATATAAGATAGAACAGACTGTGGAATTAAGCCAAGCCTCGGATCGGAAGTGAGCGTGGTCATCAAAGTGAGTACCGGGGTGCTAGTAGTAAGTGACACCGCTGGACTTTGAGAAACAAGCGACATTGACACACGTGGGCCAATATCCACACCAAATCCACGTGTAATACGACGTTTGGGCGGTTGATCTTTCACTAACGCCTTGCCGTTATGCTTTCATTCAGCAGCCTGTGAGCTTGTTGCCTCAACGTCAGCACGTCGTTGATCACCTCCATGGCCACCATCACCACCATCATCTCCACCATCGTCTCCACCACTGTTCCCACCTGGTCCTTCTTCTCGCTCGGAATCCGAGTCGTCGTGGATCCAAAGATCATTAGAAGGACATACGTATGCGGGATTCACCAAGTGACCAATTAAACATTTGGTCCTTGGGATATCCTGCGGTTCCTTGCTTCTATACGTCTCCATTCTCTTTATTGTGTCCACATTCATATGTTCCAAATTCAACACATCTTCTTTCAACGTCCTATCAATCTCCAAATTTGGAATTAAATCCTGAATGATTAGCTGGACAAAGCCTGGACACATTAGAAATTTACTGCGTCGATTCTTGACCAAGCAGTTTTCCTTAAGGTGATAAAAGATAAGCTCAGAAAACTTGAACGATTTGTTCAAAAGAAGAGCTACGAATGCCGATTGTAGCATAATCCAGCATTCGTCGTATCCACCCTTGTGTCCCCCAAGGCAATGCATAAGAACATGTAATAGATACTTGTACGGAGCGCACAAGTAAGCCTTGTTGTATTAGGAACGTTCAAGGTCACCTGAATAACATAGACGTCTAAACAACCCGCGGATTAACGTCCTGTCAAACTCACATGGATTATCCATGTTATCCACAAATCTCAATGCTCTTTGGATAACCTCAGGTGATATAACAATCGGCTTGTTGTTGAATTCTGCTAGGATATGGTTCTCTGATTCAACAAAGCATGCCGAATTCCAGAAAGGACGAATGATACTGAAGTGAATCAGCACGTCAGCAGTAATAGAATAATGTATCATAGATCGTCTTAGGAAAGCTATAATGTCCCTGAACATGTCCTCATCAGCAAAATTATCCTGAACAAAAGCACAAATGTTGTGCTTTTTGTCAAACGGCAAAAGCGGGATTTCAGCTTCTTGTTGTTGCTGAACCTGCTATTGATCAGCTACCGGAGCCTCTTGTGCAATTTCATTAGCCATATCTGAAAATACATAAACCCGAGAATTAGTAAAAACGAACATTAATGAAAAAAATTATTTAAAAAATACAAGTTTAATTTTCGAAAATAGTTAGTAAGTGTCATTCGTTATCTTTCAAGTGTTAGTTCATTTGTTATAACGAATGGCTTGATTCGTTATGACTAACATAGAAAATGAATAATAACAAATCAATCACGAATGAATGATGAATCAACCATAACGAACGTGAGTTCATTCGTTATCAATGCAAATGAATGTGATTCTTTATGTTAAGCTTAACGAATGGATCCCGAATGGATCTTGAACACGAATGGATGTCCATAGTTAGCTGTAACGAATGACAACGAATAATTATCAACTTTGTCTACAACAAGTCAAAGTCAAAATTAGGTATGAACATACATAGTCAACATGCAATTGCAGATTCAATTAAGCCATGTAAGACGATGTATCATCATAAGTTTAGCATGAATCGGCTAGCAATGATCTCGATAACCGATTCATCACTGCCATTTAGGTTAATACTAATTAACATTAGGGTTTTTGTTCATAAGTTAGAATCATTGCTATAACCAATTAATTAACCCATGAAACAACCATGGATATGACGAAATTGATTGCATTGTAATCATCATTACCTTATGAATCTTAAATGATGTTCAAAACATGATTTAGTGATGTTCAAATTTGTGAGGAAAACTGGCAAGAGGTTTGGTATGGAAATGCGAATATCAAGGTGAACGAATGAGGCCTTTCTTTCCACCCCTGTTAATTATATACGACAAACCTCGCACACTTTCTCAGACAACGAATGAGCCATTCGTTAATTCAAAAATTAACGAATGATCTTATTTGTTGCTTCATTCGTTAACTATGTTAAGGAATGAGTGATAGTCTAAACCTCATAACGAATCAATGTAGATTCGTGCTTCATTCGTTATTAATACTTATGACGAATGGGGTCATTCGTTATCAGTGTAGCGGAAGCGAATGAAGATAACAAATGGACTAATTCGTTATCCAAATAAATACATTAATGACCCTCATTTGTTATCCAAATTGATAGCGAATGAACACTATTCTTTATGATTTCTCATAGCGAATAGCCATTTAATTTATCAATTAAAAATAAATTCTTTTTCATTTTAAATTACATGTATTAAATAATGCATCGAAACTCGTGTCCCGATGAACTTTACCTTAAAATTCTTACCAGTCGGAGTAAGATGCAATACCTTAACGTGTTTTACGTTCAAAATACATAAGTTAAAAACAGATAATTTAAAAGAATTAAATATAAAATAAGAAAATCTTTTTGGTATTTTCTTTTCAATATTTATCCTTAAACCCGAAAAGAGAAAATAAAGCAAAAACAAAAATAGAGAAACAAAATATATTTGGATTTTTGAATATTTTAAATTAAAAAGCAAATAAAACAAAAACAAATATAAAAACTATTTTACGAAAGCAGTACATATTTTTGTGAGTTTAAGCCGAGAATCATATTGACAAAATTGCCATTCTATCGCAGTTTTATATTTTAGCGCTATTATGACTAATGTTAAGTTGGTCATTGATATTGTTGTCCACTTAAATCTTATAACAAACCTTCAAGTATTTTTGTGATATTATTCAATTTTCAATTAAAGCACATAATATCATAAACTATCAGCCTCTAATCTCGGTTCAAGCTTAATTTGATTTTTACCGTATCACCCCAACTTGACTTAAACCATTATGTTTCAGATCAAAATTAGAACTTTTATAGATATTTATTATTGAGCGATACACCAAGCTTCCTTTACTGTGAATGAGTAGGCATGAGTTCATCTGTAGGCTTACATACATTGTATCCCCTGGGGTCCGTTTCTTATTGGTATTGAGACGCGCGCAAGGGAAAAACAATGTGTGACTAACAGCGGATTTTAATCAAGTCAGTAATTAAATTTGTACAATGTACAGCAGTGATCAAGTTTACTGACTTTGGGTTTGCTCTAAAAAACTTTTGAAATATTCATGCTTATGAATACCCAAATGATTAAGCCATATAAAGACTCACACTTTCCAAAAATCGGATGCATTTTATTTTCAATTTTGTTTTTGGTGATCAGACAAACATAAGGCTTGAGTATGATAGGCTATATCACATACTTTACCATAACAGCATGTTTAAGACTTATCAATGCGCCAATGCAATTAAGCCATCAACTTTTAAACTTATTTCTTTCTGGATATGGGACCAGATGATCAATGTACTATCATTTTCTCTTTTTTGCTTCAAAACTCATTTTTGAGGAGCATATAAATTCAATCACCCCAGTCTCTTTCAGTTTATAGATAAATGGCTATCCTATAAATCTAAAAGTAGGTAATAGGACCAAACATGCAAACATGTTCCACAAACTTAAATAACCGACATAATTTTCATCGAGAGAGTTAAATGAAAACGCACAACAATCGCCCAATGTACTTTCCATTATCAGGTAAACGGCTATCTTGAATATCTACAAGTAAATATCAGGACCAAACATATACATTTATATGTGAATCAAATCTGAGTAACTAACATGATTTTAAGCGAGAGAGTATAAAAATATTTTTGACATTAATGTTTTTGGTTTTTCTCTATACATACAAAAATCACAATATTTTTGGCTTTTCAAATTTTTAAATGTTTTTGCATTTTCTCTATACAAACAAAAATCACAATATTTTTGGCTTTTCAAATTTTCACCCCTAAGACCAAAAACATAAAAAGAAGCAAATTAAAATAAACAAAATAAAAGTAAAATAATTATCCTTGCTTAAGGAAATCGGCAAGAGTTTTCAATCCGCTAAAACTAAGCAAAAAGTTAAAACGTGTTTTGTCAAAAGCTTTGGTAAACATATCTGCTTTCTGAAAATCCGTGTGCACCTTCTCGATATTAATCAGTTTTTTTCAAAGAAATCACGTATGAAATGATATCGAATTTCGATATGCTTTGTCTTAGAGTGGTGCACGGGGTTCTTGGTGATACTAATAGCAGTAGAGTTATCAATAAAATGGGAGTAGTAAGAAACTTCAAACCGTAATCCCGCAAATGTTGCTGGACCCAAAGAACCTGTGAATAGAAACTCGAGGCTGCCACATACTTTGTTTCTGCGGTTGAAGTTGCGGCCAGTGTCTGCTTCTTACACTGCCAGGAAACAAGCCGACTTCCTAGAAATTGACAACCCGCTGTGGTAGATTTGAAATTGATCTTGCATCCTCCATAATTAGAATCGGAAAACATAGTGAATTCAAAGCTATCATCCTTGGGATACTGTAACCCGATCTCAGGATTACCCCTCAGATAGTGAAGTATACGTTTAACCGCTCCCAGATGAGTCACTCGGGGACTTGATTGATACTGGCACACAAATAAACAACAAACAATATATCAGGACGAGAAGCAGTTAAATACATTAATGAACCAATTATTGCTCGGTATAGGGTTGGATCTACGGTATCCTCCAATTCGTCCGGTGACAAATTGTTACCCACGGGAAGAGGCGTCGGAGGGATTTTTCTAGCTGTTATCTTTAACTGGCAAAAGATATCGTTCACATATTTTGTTTGATGAATAAAGATTCCCGTGTCAGACTTATGAACTTACAACCCTAAGAAGAAATTCATCTCTCCTATCGAGTTCATTTCAAATATCATCTGCATCGACTTCTCAAATTCCTTACACATCTTGTCGTTTGTTGAACAAAATATGATGTCATCACATATATTTGGACAAGAAGCAAATCATCACCAACATTCTTGTAAAAGAGAATACAGTTCACAGTTCCTGGTTTGAAGCCATTATCGGTAAGTTGGTCAGCAAGTGTGTCGTACCAAGCTATCGGGGCTTGTTGTAGACCACAAAGAGCCTTGTTTAATCGGTAAACACAGTCTGGATAATCTGGATCTTCAAAACCAGGAGGCTGCAACACAAATACTTCTTCATGAAGTTACCCATTGAGAAACGCACTCTTGATATCCATTTGATAAACCTTAATATTTTTGAAAGCTGCATATGCCAAAAATATGTGTATAGCCTCCACTCGAGCAACTGGAGCATATACTTTTGTGTAATCTATGCCTACTTGCTGATGAAAGCCCTGGACAACAAATCGTGCTTTGTTTCTTACAGTAACCCCACGATCATCTTTCTTTCACTTAAATACCCATTTTGTTGGAATTGGCTTTTTAACTCTAACGGGCATGTCAATGAGATCCCAAACACCCAGTAGATGAAACTGTTGTAACTCATCTTGCATCGCTTCTACCCATGATGGATCTTCAAGTGCCATATAAACACTCGTAGGTTCAATTTGAGATAAAAATCAAGTGTATTTCGCGAGATTCATGATTCCGGATGAGTGCATATCGGCATACGCACACAATAAATTAGTATTAGTTGAAGTAGCAATCTGATGATGTGTTTGCACACCGACATCAAGATCACCAATGATGTTGTCCCGAGGATGATAAGTATGAATCTGAAGAGTAGGATTCTCAGATACAACAACATTATCATTTAAATTTGTTAGATTCTCTTCAGCATAATGAGACGATTCACCAATCTCATGAGTTTCATGAAATGAAGTTGAGGAGGAATCAACAAAATGACCATCATCTGACGAGATAGAGATCACATCAGATGTATCAGGAAGATCATCTTGTGGAGCATCATCATAATTAGTACCAGAAGTCTTTGGTGGTAGAAATTGATCTTCTAGATAAGTAAGTACCAAGTCTTCATCAGGTTGATCAACTATTTGTGTAAATGAGTTAAATAAACTTTCATAGTCGAACATCCAATCAGGCCCTTTTCCAGCGGGAGGTGTGGTGTATCATTGACAATCGACATTGTACCACTCCTCAACACAACCCGAAGTAAAATTAAATACTCGTTTCTTAGGTGATGCATATCCCAATAAATAACCTTCAATTTCTTTTTCTTCGAATTTTCCTGCATCTTTCTTCAATATAGTACACGGACACCCAAATGGATCCAAATACTTTAAATTAGGCTTTCTCTTGTTCAGAAGCTCGTAGCTTGTATTTTGTAGCTTGTTCACAGTCAAAACACGATTAAGCGTGTAGCTAGCAGTATTCACAGCTTCATTCCAGAATTGAACAGAAAGCTTAGAATATGCTAGCATTGTTCGTGCAGCTTCAATCAGTGTTCGATTCTCTCTTTCTTCAACACCATTCTGTTGAGGTACATATGGAGCACTTTATTCTCAATGAATTCCTTTCTGAATGCAAAAGAAATCCAATACAGTATTTTTGAACTCCGTACCGTTATCACTTCGAATACATCTCACTTTCTGTTTATACAGTGATTCAATCTTAATGATTATATTTTGGACAAGAATAGGTGTTTGATATTTCGAACGCATAAATAACACCCATGAATATCTTAAACGGTCATCAGTGACAACTACCAATACCAATCACCAGCAATACTCGCACGATTCACAGGACCAAACAAGTCCACGTGAAGTCGTTCCAGAGGAATGGTATTAATTATCTTAGAAGGGTGAGACTTCTTTTTCTGTTTGCCCTTTTTGCATGCAACACAGTGATCGATCAGTTTGAAGTGTTTCAAGAAAACCCCATCAACCAAATCATTAGCCATAAGAGAGTTCATCTTTCTAACATGAATGTGACCTACACGCCTATGCCATAGAAACGAGTCTTTATCAGTTGCCTTTGAGACAAAACACGTTTCAACAGAAGTGGTTGCCTTAGAAGTCATATATAAAACATAAATATCATTTTATCGGGGAGATCGCATAACAACAATGTCTTCTGGAATGACATATCATGGTTTAAGTATTATGCACTCCGTATCATAAGATACAATGGTGTATTTCTTGTCATAAATCTGAGACACGCTCAGAAAATTGTGATCCACTTAATCACAATAATTTACTTTCTCAAATGTGATACTCCCATTAGAAACATCTCCTTATTTAGTAATCATTCCACCCAAATTACCCGCAAACGCTACATACCCTACTTGAATATTCTTGACATTTGATAAGAGGTTAATGTTGTCGGTAGTATGACGAGAGCATCCACTATCCATGATCCAGTTTTCACCAAATATAGTCTTGGAAGAACTCTGCACACTATTTAAAAATGATTAGTTCAAAAAGGCAGCGCGGGCCTCAGTCTTGGGCACCTCTTTAGTTTCACTTGAAGTTTTAATGTTGAGTGAATCCAAATGTAGTTTAGCTGCTTGAAAATAAGTCACAGGTCGTTTTGACTTTCGTCTCAGATATGCAGCTTGAACTACATTCGTATTCACATTCTTGCAAATTGGTTCCGTAGGAACAAATTTGGGTTTTAAATTACTAGAATTTTCACTAACATGAATCACTTCGCGAGGATTCACATTTGAAAACATGATATGGGTAATCATCAAAAGATATGGGTCTTTTTAAAATCTCCTTAATCATAGGAACGGGTTTGGATTGTTCCTTGATAAATGGATGAAGATTTTGTGATTTCTTCAGTCCAGAATTTCTAACAACATGACCTTGTTCACCACAAAGAAAATGAGTTCTCATGTCAACATGCTCACGTTGTGGTTTGGTAGAAATTTGCGCAACAGAAGGTTGATGAATGGGGCCTTTGTCCAAATCATCAAATGTAACTGACTTTTTTTTCATGTAAAAATTAAGATTTGAAAAATTTGGAAAACTCTGTAAAGTGTCATTCCATTTGACTTAACAAATTGAACTTTCTTAGCAGATTTTAACAAATGTTTGGCTTTTATCAAAGGATATGTTATATTTGATGTTTTAGAATTAACAAACACATGTTCAAGATCTTGTATCTTGGAAGTTTCATTTTGAAAGACGCTTTCTATCAATTCAGGCTTGATAAGATTAAGTGGAATGTCTTTCTCAGTGAACACTTTGCTGATGCCTTTCAATTTAAACACTTGACCAGTGGTTGGCTTAGGAGAAACAGGATTGACGAAACACATCAAATCCTCATCAAAAATCTTTGGTTTTTCTAATTTCTTTGCCTTAACCTTAACATATTTCTCCTTTTTCACTTTAGATGTACTTGAACCATACACAGCCTCCTCAAATTCATGAGGTTCATATAAAATGTGATTTGAACTTGGAATGTTCTGGTTTTTGTGCACAACTACAGGTTCAAATACATCCTCAATGATTACCTTATCAACATTTTCAACAAAGACCTTGTTACTTTGAATATGAGGTTTTGAGTTAAAGATTGAACATTAACATTGCTATTTTTAAACAAATTTGATTTTTCTTCAACAATAACTGTTTCATTAACAATTTCATCCTTTCCCGCAAACGGATTAGAAGTATAATCATTATGAAACGGTGGTGGAACTTCAACAAAACCCACACCTTTCTTTGAATCCTTTTGTTTACCAGACACCTCGATGATTTCATTTAACAAAAACGAAGAATTTCAAAACTTGCCTAATTTGCCTTTCAAACAAGAACCTCATTTTCATGTTCAGTCATCTTAGTTCTATATTTAAGAATCTCTTGAAGTTGTTGATCATTGATTGTCATTTTTACTGACAATTCAGCTTTTAAATCATGGTTACTTATAGACAGAGCCTTTATTTTCTCCTTAGACCTCATTTGTGATTCTAGTGATTGTCTATAAGTATCCTTGATTGAAGCAATTTCTTTTACCAATAAGTCAGTATGCTCTTTCAGTTAATCAATTCTAGGCTTAAGAGTTCCACATATAGAACAAGGCACATTTTCAGATAATTTAATAGAATAAGAACTAACCTCGTCAATCTTTGCCATGCATGCAAAAGAAGTTGGTTGCATATGAAAAGAATCATCAGAATATGATTTTGTCTCATTGTCAGAAGACAGTTCGTTCCCACTAGCATCTTGAAATCTTTCAGTCAGCTTGAACATTGCCAGATTTGCTTGATTATCATTACCCATCAGTCTTAGAGTCTAGTCAGTTCCTTCAGCAGATAGAAGAGCTTGTGATCATGAAGCTTTAGATGAATTACCACCAGAAGACTTTTTAGGAGACTCATTAACATTCTTCCCAGAATTTCTGTCTTGGTTTTGAGGTCCATTATACTCCTTCTTTGGCTTATCACATTATCTGGCAAAGTGACCAAACTCTTGACAATTGAAACATTTGACCTTTAACTTATCAAAACCAACTAGTATGTTCAGAGATGGTAAGTCTCTACCAGTTCGTTGCATAAACTTCTTCACCTTTCTAACAATCATGGCCATATTCCATTTGAGATCCATAAGCTCCAAATCATCTGGATCAATTTTGTCATTGTCTTAATTAGTCAACTCACTTGTATCAGTCTTACTACCCTCCAAGTTTTCATATGATGTCATGAATGCACAAAGAAACGAAAAATTATGTTCAGCTTCCATCATGTTAACATTTGGTGGTGTAGTGAAGCTACTGGTAGTAGTTGATCCCCCAGAATTGTCATTAAGCCTAGAAGCCATGAAGCATACATTAGGATCACTATAGGCAGATGATCCCTCTTGGAACTTTGAGTAAGGAATGCAGTAATTGGAGTTGCAGAACTACTCAAAGGTAGACAACCTCCATAGATAGTTGGGTCTTTAGTTTCCTTTGAAGATTTCGAACATTTCAGATCATATTCTCGATCTTCCACTTTTTGCATGAATTCCAAGACCGTTAGATCTTCATTCTTGAAATAGTTATTTTCTTTCAACAGCATTAGAAACGTTGAATATGAACCAGGTAAAGAATTCTTTACTGTATCAATCTTATCAGATTCACTTGGTTCCATCTTCAACTTGTTCATTTCAGCTATAAAATGATTAAACCGAGTGAGTATTTCTTCAACAGTCTCACATTTTAATAAATTAAAAGTTTCAAAATTGAAACCTCAACATCCCTTTCTTGCTTTCTTTTGTATTTCCCATACTTCTCATCTTGATGTGTTGAAACAATGACGCACATATCTTAATACTCCCTACTTGATGAAAGATGTTATCGGGTAATGCCATAGTTAAAGTAGAGTAAAAGATTTGAGTATTGAGAAAAAGAGTGAAAGATGTTATCGGGTAATGCTTTAGTCTCAATCTCTAACGCTTTCTTTTCCTCTTGTAAGTATTGAGAAAAAGATTTGAGTAAAACTCGTAGTTTCACTACCAATCATTGGAACTATGTAGACATCATCAAGACATCGAGAACAGTAAGAATGCACAGAACCAAGATGTGCTCAAAAACTTGGTTCCCATTTGGCAAAATCACTGAATTTCATCAGACGTGGGCATTTCGAATGAGATCCTATTTCCACATCAAGATGTAACATTTGTTGCATCAATACATTATGATATGCCAATGCAAAATAACCAACCATTTTAAGTAAATAAAAGGTTGATGTGTTGTAAAACACACTTACTTTCTGTATCTATTAATCATGTTTTAAGTGATTAATTGTTTAATAAATAAGAGTTATGGATTGTTTTTGCATGATCTTACAAATATTGAATATTAATTGTAGGTTATGAGTTTTAATGGAGAAAAGAGTAAAGTTTGAAGACTCTAGGGGGCTTTTTGATCAACTTTGAAGACTACAACTCAAGGCCCGATCCAAGACCACAAGATTAAATCCTTACATGATAATATATTAAGTTAATTAACAAGAAAAAAAACCCTAGACCAGCCCAAAATCCCGAAATTAGCAGCCCCCCTAGTCCGATCGCAATCTGCAGCCAAGAAAAGAAAGAAAAAAAGTGTTTTTGAAGGTTGTGGCGGCTAGAGGAAGAAGAAGGTCATTAGAGAAGGTTGTGGACAACAGCTAGGGTTGATAATAATCATTAATCTCAGCCCCAATTGGTAGTAAACATTCCATAAACTTTGTGTTCTTGTTCAAGGTTCATAACTTGTTGATTTGATCTATAAACTTGACTTCTTTTGCAGTTTAATTGAAGATTGGATTGTGTATGATCTTGATAGATTGTTGACTGATTAATACGATGTTTATGATGATTAATACGGTGTTTATAATAAGATATAGCTGTTGTCCAAAACTAATGTTAGGCTAAACTAGTTAGTTCTACCTAGGTTAGATGAGTATTGTTAGGTTTTAATAAGTAATATGGATTATTGATTATCATGACTTGAATTGTTGATGAAAGTTTGGTTTAATATTGAATTTGGTTGTGTTTAGTGGCTGTGATTTGATTAATTATACTCATATACCTCTTGTTTTGATTGATTGAATAGGTTTTGATTGATTTTAGCTCGTTTGAACTCTTTACTTTGTGTTTAGGGATTGTTTGTGGGAAGTACAAACGTAGGGTTTAAGTGGGTATATTAATTGATTTGATTCAGCGGGTAGGCAACTTCTTAGAGACCGAGAGGTGATAGGAAGTAAACTCGTCTCATAGCTTTTACTTGTTAGGATTAGGATCGCGCGAGAGCGGGTTCGGTTCTTGTCGGGTTTGGGTTTGTGAGCGATTAGTTGACCTAGTTTAGTTAAACTAAATCGTTCCTCTATTCTTGGTTGCGTATTATTCGTTTCCATTAGGGTAGTGTGTCGGTGAGTCTGAGAGGAGAGTCGGCATTAGAACACTTTAACAACTCGTTTCCCGGTTTTGTACTTAAAATCAATTAAGTGTAAGTTAGAGTTTGTTAGTGAGACCGAGAGGTGATCTAGCGTCCTTGAGTGAGCCTTAGTTGTGTCATCCTTAGAAACCGGTGTCGTGAGATTCTTCAATACATGAGCTTATTATACCTTCAATAGGATTCTTTCCTAGGTAGACGTTTTCTCCAATTGCATTTAAGTCTCTAAGTTTTATCAAGTGTTTAGTTAATTAATTTAGTTAAAGTAAATTAGGTCAAGAAGTTAATTATTAAAAATCATTTAAATATTCTTAGGTGAGTCTTGGTTAGGGTTAATTATTAAAAACGTTTTCACGTGTCCTTGTGTTCGATACTCGGACTTCCTTAGGTTTATACTATTAGTGATCGGTACACTTGCCGGTTTTGTGTGGTTTCTTTAGGAGTCTTGTTTTATAAATTTAAAGCTTAGTTGTGAGTTACTTAGAAAGAGCATCATTAGACACACATCAAGTTTTTGGTGCCATTGCCGATGACACTGTTTGAGGCTTATTGAGAACGACTCGAGTTAGGTACTACCTTGTTTGCTACTTGTTTTTCTTTTGCTTTGTATAAATAGTTTAGTTTAAATTAGTTAATCTAAGTAGTTTAATTTAGTTTTATTTTATAATTATTTTATTCTATTTTTATCTGGTGCCCGTGATCCTTTTATTTTGAGTGTTCTTTACAGGGAATATGTTCGGCCGACAGGTTGGAACGCCATGGTGCAAAGTGTGTGGCTGAGATCACTGGGTACATTATGCTTATGAGCGAAGGAGGATAGAAACTGAGGCACGAAAGGCTGACTTCGAATCACTTTGGGTAGAACCTCCATACCATTTCGCATATGATCTGATGGGTAACTTCTTAGGGTATACAGATTCATTGGGAAATATGTTAGAGCCCACCCCAGAATTGGAGGCAATAATGGACGATGTACTACATGTTATTGTGAATGACTCGGCGTATGTTCCACCTCCGAGTCAAACTCTTATCGAACCCCTAATTGAGATTGAGGATTCAAGAGTAGGAGAAGAGATAGAGGAGGAGCATTTATCCTCATTGGATGAAGAAGGTGAGGATCCATCCGGCCATGAAACAGGTAAGTACTCTTTTACTAGCTCTGTTAAATATGTTGATGAATATGAGATCTCTAACCCTTCAAGTGCTTCAAATTATAATGATTATTTCGATCCACTTGATGCAACACACTTGTCTTGTGAGAATGATATGATTCAGGATCTAGAAGGAAAACATCAGAAGTCTAAACTGATTAAAGACGCGAATGTGGTTGTCTTGGATATTGAGGGTTTTCTTGAAGAGCTTGTGGAGGGTATGGTACCTCTATGGAAGTAGATGATATGCAATTTAACCCGGTTGGTGAAATTGAAGGAATAGAATGATTAATTCTCAGAGAGACACCACAGAAGAGGGCACATGTATACTTGGATCAAACGAACTTGAAGGTGAAATACGACATACGAAACAACATAAGAAGTTGACACGCAGTAAAGATGGCATCCTTCTTCATTACACGACTCATATAAAGTTTGGTCCAGGTAAGTATAAGTCTTGGTGGTCCGACCCGTTTCAGTTTTTCAAAATCTCTTTAAATTTTCTGGTGAGTTTTTACCAACTAATAGCAAACGAATAAAACAAAACGGGTCGAGTGGAAAACGAATAAAGGAGAAGCCACCTGATTAAAATTGAGTTCAGGGTCAGGCTGAGGACCCGTTAAACTAAGCGCTCTCTTGAGGCAGCCCGAGATTTAGAGTTTTGTTTCTTTTATTTTATTTTCTGTTTAGAATATCTCATTACTAAAAGCCACTCATACTCAATCTCCATTCGACTCGACCGATTTTAGGGAGTATTCTTTATTATATAAAAAACCAAAAAAAATTAAAAATCATAAAAATACAAAAATATGTTTATTACTTACTTGTGTTCCAGTTTTGTGCGCCGCTATATGCGAGCGATTTTGCTCAGTACAGGTTATACTTTTTCGCATACTAGCTCTAGATGGCGTTTTGGAACTGGTTCTCCCAAGGTTGCGGCCGTGAATGAAATGCTATACGGTCGTTCGATTCATACACAACTAATGAAGATTCTGCATATAAGCCAAGGGAGTAACCCGTTCTCTGTTTTACTTTTGATTGCTTTAAGTTTTTATTTTTATTTTATTTCTTTTCCTTGTTCACATCGAGGAAGATTTCATTCTAAGTGTGGGGATGGGAACTTATTTTACTTAGTTGTAGAAATTTAAAAAAAAATTGTTTTGTTCTATCGCTGAAAATTATGTCGGCTACTTAAGTTCGAGGGACATATACTTGTATATGTTTGGTCATGTTATCTACCTGTAGACATACGGGATAGCCATTCATCCGAAAACTGAAAGTGGCTGGGGCGACTGAATATAAAAAAAGCTTTAAAGAAAAAAAAATGTCCCTTGAAAATTGTTTTTCTTCTACGTTAAACAGGAAATGATATTATCACCGTTGTGTTAACGAACTCTCGGGACTTTTGAATTATTTAATATATTAATAAAAGAAGAGATGGTTTGAATATCTGATTTGGGATGTGTCGGTAGGCCCAACTAACTTTGATAGTCCCCTTTAGCAGATTTTACATATATAATAATTTGAAAAACGGTGAAACCGATTTTCGATGCTTAGGGAAGAATACCATAATCTGAAAATTTTGAGATGGTAAGAATTAAATGCACTCAAACCAGCACACACCACATGTCCATCTTTTTACGAGTTTAGAAATAGTTATATATTTTAGGGTGATATAAAAGATTGAAAAAAAAGATGAAAAAAAAGAAAAAGAAAAAAAAAAAGAAAGAGAAGTATGTTTTGAAAGTATGTGTATTATCAAAAGTTGTTCAAGAAAAGCAAATTCTTGTGAAGAAAGTTATGTAAATAAAAGGCCAAAGAAACATTCTTTAAAGTTAGTAAAAGAGGCCAAAGATGCACATACTAGACGGAACTTAGAGTTTACGTGTTACCTTGGGGATAGTGACTCTGAGGATACACTATTGGGGCTCGAAGGTTCTTAGTCAATAAATATCAAATTAGAAATATATAGGACAAAGTCCAATAATATTTAGGAATAGCTCGTACGACCTCCACATGACCATTCATCCATCAAAATTTCACTGAGTGCATCTTATTAGTACTATCAACGAGTCCTTGGCTTATAGCTCTCTTTGTCTGAGATGGGGTAGGTGTAGCCTTGATTATTAGACTTTAAACATTTAATGCAAAAGGGGGGCTTGATTGGCTGGTGGCTGGGTTTAAATGGACAACAATATCGGCAATTTCGGTTTTTGTGTTTCTCTGAACTTTAAAATAATCTATTTGTTTTAAAGATCAGTTTTCCGATTATGATTCCATTGCATAAATCTTTTTCATGGACGAAAAAGTCTTAAGTGTGGGGATATTTGATGTGTTGTAAAATACACTTACTTTCCGTATCTTTTAATCATGTTTTAAGTGCTTAATTGTTTAATAAATAAGAGTTATGGATTGTTTTTGCAGGATCTTACAAAGATTGAATATTTATTGTAGGTTATGAGTTTTAATGGAGAAAAGAGTAATGTTTGAAGACTCTAGGGGCCTTTTTGATCAACTTTGAAGACTACAACTCAAGGCCCGACCCAAGTCCACAAGATTAAAGCCTTACATGATAATATATTAAGTTAATTAACAAGAAAAAAAACCATAGACCAGTCCTAAATACCGAAATCAGCAGCACCCCCTAGTCCGATCCCAATCTGCAGCCAAGAAAAGAAAGAAAAAAAGTGTTTTTGAAGCTTGTGGCGGCTAGAGGAAGAAGAAGATCAGTTAGGATCTTATAACGAATGACGAACACACGCGTAACGAATGAATAATAATAACCATCGACAAATATCTTCAAATCTTCAAACGTTGATTTCCAGTTTTCTGGAAAATTTCCAGATCCAATTTTGCTAAACAACAAATTAAACTAATGGATTACTACTTCAATATTGCACCAAATCAATCAATTAAAGACTCAAAATACTCGTAATCATCTCGTGAACACCCTTAGCCTATTCTTTAAACCTCAAATCGATCCATTGATCAACAAAATCCAAAAAATCCAGAAACCAGAATCCCAGGTTCCGTTCTATAACCAAATTCAATCCAAAACCAACTCAAACATATTTCATAATTCAATTGAATCCTCACAATCCTTACACATTCAAATCTGAACACAATTTCACCCAAATCAATCTCCAATTATCATTTTAGATTGATAATTCAGACATATTCAATAAACTTAAAATTAAACCAAATATTAACGATTAAACACTGAATTCTCTATCAATTCATACCGAATTACCTTAAAACATAAGCAATCTAACCTTGGTGCTCTGATACCACTTGTTGAACACCAGATCCAATCAATACAGATTCATTGAATATTGATTAGATTATAGATCTAATTATATGATATGCTTTTGGTTAGGTAATTTTATCAATAATATTAAGTGAAGTGATTGAGAGAGTAATTGGAAAGCGTAACAGTATTACTTTAATCAATTACTTAAATTAACAAAGGCTGAACAAGCCTTATAGAGACGATGGGATGCCATTCGTTACACATCCTGTAACGAATGGCATCCATTCGTCATTAAATACATACATTAACTTATGGTATAGCGAATGAATCATTCGCTATATACTATTCGTCAACATTCCATGACGAATGGTTCAGTCACATAGTGACTGAGGTCCATTTGTTAAACATCATTAAAGAATGGACAATTACATATAACGATTAAAGTTTATTCATTAAACATCCTTAACGATTGACCCATAATAAATAGCGAATGGGCTCATTCGTTAAACATCCTTAACGAATGAGCCTTACATAACGAATGGGTTCATATTTACATAAATACCCTTTAATATTAAATTAAAAATAAATTACAAACGATAATTACAAAGACTCGAGACGACAAAACGTGCACTAACACATTTGAATTTAGGCGAATGCTATTTGGACTATGTAACGCCCCTGCCACCTTTCAAAGGTGCATGATGGGTATTTTTTCCAATATGGTGGGTGAGTCTTTAGAATCTTCGTGGATGATTTCTTGATTTTCAGCACATCTTTTGAATCATGTTTAAATCAACTCTAAAGAGTATTGAAAAGATGTGTTGAAACGAATTTGGTTCTTAGTTGGATAAGAGCCATTTTATTGTCCAATGGGGGATTGTGTTGGGCCATGTCGTGTCAAGTCGTGGGATTGAGGTAGACCGAGCTAAAGTTGAAGTTATTTCAACTCTACCTCATCCCACGAATGTCAAAGGCATTAGATCATTTCTGGGCATGCCAACTTTCATAGACGATTCATTAAGGATTTTAGTGATATCACAAAACCCTTATGTAATTTATTAATTAAGGATGCCCGTTCGTATCTAATGATGAATGTGCTAAGGCCTTTGATAATTTGAAACTGAAATTAGTTGAAGCCCCAATCTTACAATCACTTGATTGGAACTTACCTTTTGAAATTATGCTTGACGCATGTGATTATGCGATTGGGGCTGTTTTGGGTCAACGGGATGAAAAGAAACCCGTTGCCATATACTACGCAAGTAAAACCCTCTCGGATGCCCAATTGAATTACATAACAACCGAGAAGGAGTTACTAGCAGTAGTATATGCTCTCGATAAATTCCGGTCTTACATTTGTGGTAGTAAATTTATTATTTATATTGACCACTATGCAGTCAGGTACCTTATGGAAAAGAAGGATGCAAAACCGAGGCTCATCAGATGGGTTTTGCTACTTTAGGAATTTGATCTAGAGATTCGGGACAAGAAAGGAAATGAGAATGTAGTTGCAGATCACTTGTTCGGAATTATGGTGAAAGATGGAGACAAGGACGGGCCCATTAATGAGTCTTTCCCATATGAACAGATTTTGGCAGTCTCACAAAATCCCTGGTTTGCTCATATTGTTAATTTTAAAGTTGTAGGTGACATACCGGAGCACTGGCTAAGGAGGAAGAGGAAACACTTGATGTCACAAGCTGAACAGTTCATTTGGGATGACCCGGACTTGTTCAATATTGGTGCAGATAATATGATCGGACGATGCATATCCAAGGAGGATATCATATCCGTGTTGGAACACGCACATTAGTTCGGGTGTGGGGGGTTACATTAGTGGCCCAAAAAATTCTAGAAAAGTCCTTACAAGTGACTCCTTTTGGCCATCATTGTTTAAGGATGCTCACGAGTTCGTGACACATTGTTTAAAGTGTCAACAACTCGGGAACATTTCTAGGAGGGATGATATGCCCTTGAACCCGATCATTGTAGTTGATAGTTTTGATGTTTGGGGGATAGATTTCATGGGCCCATTCCTTAATTCACACGGTAATTTATACATTCTAGTGGTCGTCGAATATGTGTCTAAATTGGTCGAAGCAATAGCTACTAAAAAAATGCTCACTCGGTCGTTTTCAATTTTGTGCAAAGTAATATCTTTTCAAGATATGGAGTCCCCCGAACCATCATAAGTGATGGGGGATCTTATTTCAAAAATTTTTAGTTTGGAAAATTGCTTAAATGATACGGTGTGGATCATAGAACTGCAACCACAAACGAGTGGACAAGTTGAGGTATCTAATCGACAAATTAAATAAATTTTACTAAAAACAGTTCGGACGGACCGCAAGGATTGGTCAAGCAAGTTGACCAATGCTTTATGGGACTACTGAACCACTTATAAAACGCTGATCGGAACCACTGCTTATAGACTTGTGTATGGAAAAGATTGCCATTTACCGGTAGAGATTTCACAAAGAGCATATTGGGCTACTAAACAAGTTAGCATGAATTATGATGATACAGGTAAGGCAAGGAAGTTGTCTTTGTGATTGATTGAAGAGTTAATGGACGAGGCATACGTGTATGCATCGGCTTACAAGTCAAAGATAAAGAAGGTACATGATGCTAAGATCCAGTTGTAGAACTTTGAAGTTGGACAAAGGGTTTGGTTATACAACACAAGGATGAAGCTCTTCCTGAGTAAGTTGAAAAGCAAGTGGATGGGCTCGTATTTGATTGTTGGAGTTGGAAACCACGTGCAATTTGAGATTGAAGACTTTGATAACCACGCAAGGTAGTGTTAAATGGCTATCAATTGAAGCCATACTTGGAAATGAAAGACATTCATAATATGGGTATGGAATCAGTGAGTTTTATTGTAACCTCACCAGTTTATGAAGACAATTAATGGTCAATTACACGTGTTTCCAGGTTCGTGTATATTTTATTCTATTTTGAACTTTGTGGGTGTAGTTCATTATAAACCCTCAAAAGACCTTACTCGTCCACCCGGGCTACTGGAGGGTTTAGAGGGCTTGTTGCATACGCTAAATGCAAGCGTGTTTCCTACGAAAATGAGTTAGGTCTTTTAGCGTTTTTAACTCTTTCAACAAAATTTATTATGAAACTAACTAATTAAGCTTGATAATCGTTTTATAAAATTAATAATAAATCAATTTTGAAAATTCTTAAAAGACCTATTTCTTACACTTGTGAGAAGCTTGCTTCTACACGTCTCGATATTTTACATATTCGGTTGGTATTTGGATGAGACGATTGTTTACAAGAGTTTACGGGCCTCATTTAGCATTGCGTTGTTATTCAAATAAGGTGATTTCAGTTTCATAATCTATTTTGTTATTTTAGTTGAATGTTAAGACTTAAGAGTGTAATTATATATTTGTTTAGTAGAACCATCAAATTAGAGCCCCGGTTTTAATAATGTTAAACCGTCATATTCAACCTCGTCCTCCAGAGTCTTTATACGAATCATATTTTTTTAACATTGAGGACAATGTCAACCTCAAGTGTGGGGATGAGGAAATACTGAAATTTTTAGTACCTCGAAGAGTGTTGGAAAACCAACATTTTAACTGTTAATTATTGTCATTAATGCCAAGTTATAGGTTTCTGGTCATGGATGGTTTTTCAGCTTCTCGATAGTTTTTCTAACATTTTTTTCATAAAGAAAAGTTGAAAATGGGGTCGTTTAGGCGGGGATAACATGTCAAGGGGATGGGTATAAATGTTTCATATTGGCAGCCCATATTTCCAAACTTATAGTGAGATAGCCCCTATACTTAACACATATATTATATAATAAGTATAAAACATGTCTTATCATTTATTGAGGGTGACCGGTATGTTTCACAGAATTAGAACTTGCTTGTCATATGCTTATCGAGATTTTAATAACACCACCTGTATGGAGATTAGGGTTTTAAAAAACCCGTAATATAATTTCCCTACTAAATAAAATTTCTTACCCGGCATTATCCCCCTAGGAGTCCATTTGGACCTTATTCTTTTTTTAATTTGCTACACCTATATTACACACCATTTTAGCCTTGCCCTTTATTTTATTTAACCATGTGTGATGAAATCCAGTTCATTATCGAGTTGTATCTAGTAGTTGCAGAGTATAGTACACAATGTACACATGTCTAAAAAAAGTTGTAAATATTTTTTATCAGTTTGTATTGCTTATTGGTAAAAAATATCGGCAAAAACCCAAAAAGAAGTTATCAGTTAATGTTCAGTCATTGTAAATAGCAGTTTGTTTGTATTTGATTATTTATTTGCATATTTGTAAAATTGTGTTTCATCCACCTTAGTCAATAATATGCCTAATCAGCACCCAAACCTAAGCTCAGCAAAACCCTTATTTCGAGTCATTATGTAATAGGTGTTTAATTGGTGGAGATATGGCTGACCTGCAAGATTATTAAGTTGTGGTTCATATTTGGTATTTGAGGGCAGATACATATACTTGCACATATTTTGCTAGTCAGGATATTAAACCAAGAAGAGTGTTGATAGTTTGAGGGGTATAAACATGTATGTCTTAACCGAAAAACAAAGTACACTCGTCTGAGCGAAAAACAATGGTACTTCATACGTGCTTATGTTTTACAAAGTACACTCGTCTGATGATGCTAATTTGGGACTTATATGAGCACGGAGTGGAGGAAAGACATAAAGGAACAACAACCTAGGCCGGAAGAAAATAAAGAAGGCTAGAGTAAAAGGCCAAAGGAAAAGAAGCGGAGGAATTAAAAGGACCAGAGGAAAGGAGCAGAGGAAAAGAAGACACGAGGAATAAAAAGGGAATAGAGGAATAAAAATGAGCAAAGGAAAAGGACCAGAGGAAAACAAAGAAGGATGGAGGAAAATAAATAAGGGCGGAGGATTTACATGGGCTTTGAATTACATCTAATTAAGTCATAACAACCAATTAATTAAGGATATATTAAAAAGAAAAAAAGGTGTTGGTGTGTGTGTGTCTTTGACGGCTGCAACACAAAAAGAAAGAAAAAGAAAAGAGAAAAAAAGGAATTAATATCCATTAATCATTGAATCAATTTTATGGCCTACCAAACATCAAGTGAAGACCGAATCATCACCATGAGTGGCTAGTCTTCTTCGAATCATACCCGGGATGTACAGTTTGTATTATTTCAGTTTTCTCATGTGTTAAAGAACGAATTGATTGTATTTATCTTTGATTAATCAATGAGTATTGATGTTTAGTATTGCTGTGCATTCAGTCGGTTTAGGTTTATATCGATCTGAATGATTAGTTTGTCAATTTCTATGATAATTGTTTATAAGGTTGTTTGACTAATTGAATATGATAAAGCGTACAGTTTCCCTTAGTTAGGTCACACTGGCAGAGATTGTTTGATAACCTGTGTCGTGTGTTAGCGATTGTTGATGCCTAAGGTTTACCTAGTTATTCAGTGTATGTTCGTCTTTGATAAATAATATGTTAAATTAACATGGGATTGTTGTTATGTACTTACCTGAATCACGGGTGTGATTTGTTTCTATTAATTGTCTGAAAGTTGTTACTTGCTTTATTATTATTAAAACTAAACTTGTTTGCTTGTGTGATCAACACTACAATTCATTACTTCATAATCGTATAATGTCTGTAACACGTTACATTAACCACATGCTACTCTGGTTCGACACCCTATTTACCCTAGCTTGCTTAGGTGATTAGGAACTTGATTTAATTGTTTTTGAGTAGATCATGACAGTCTAGCATCAACTAAGTAGCCCATCGAACAACTCGGTTTCCAATTCCTCGTCTGTATACAAGCCGAGTTAACTGGCGAGGGTGGCAAGGGGCCATGTCTACCATCTTTCCCCTCAAACGGAGACGCCCCCTGTTCTTATCATACACATCAATAATGGGGACATGATCTGAAAATAGGAAAGGAACTCGAGGGTCAACTAAAACATAAACACGCTGCCGAATGTTTAACAGTCTCTTCCTTGGCTCCGTGAGCATATCCTCAAACCGGGGGTGGTGATTAATTTCCTCAAGTGAGTCAAAACAAATGAATCGGCCCGTGCTAATGTAGTCACTTCGGCCTCATTACTCGGCCAATTTTCTTTTTGCGGCTTGACTTTTGGCGCTTGCATAGTTGAATTGTAGGAACGGGTGGTCAAGTAGTTATATCTGAACAAAATATGTAGGAATTAGCACAAAAAACGTGAAAAACGAAGAAAATCGGGCTTACTGACCAAAGTGCATGGTCATGCCGAGCAAGTGTACGGTCGTACACGGCCGACATGCCTGTCGATATGATCGTGCACTACGAAGCATGGTGGATGATCTGGTAAAGGTGCACCGTCGTGCAAGGCCGGCATGACCATTCACATGACCGTGCTCGGCAATATGCTCGATGGGCTGGTTTGAAATAGAAGTGCACGGCCATGCACTTAAGATGCACGACCGTGCACAGGTGCTTGAAAAACGGGCCAAAGTTTGCCGGAATCCATACCAAACAACAAAATCGACCAAATTAAGCACAACCGAACCAAATAAGGACCAATACAACCTTAAATCTAACCCTATGCGAGAAAATACATCAAATTGAACCATTAAGAGGGTATATCTAAGAAGCCCCATAATACACAAGAACAAACCCTAGAATTAACTAAAACACAAAAATTGGAAGATGAAAAAAGGGTGAAATTGGGGAGGAATGTTAGAATCGGGGAGGAATTTCAAAATCTTGAACCCTAGAGGGTGAAATTTCACAGTTTTGGAAGAGTTATAACATTGAAGAATGAAGTTTGGTAGGTAGAAAGAATGGTTAAAACACACTGCATGGTATCCAAGGCCAGGTGCACGGTCTCGTCACTTCTGCACACTTCGCATGGTTTCCAAGAAGGATGCACCACCATGCCATTAAAATGAACGACCATGCAGGTCAAATGCACGATCATGCTGGTCAAGTGCATAACCGTGCATGTCCGAGGTGCATGACAGTGCTTATCAAATGCACGGCAATGCATATCCAAAATGCACACCTATGTAGTCTAGCCAGACCGTGTAGTTTAAGTGCCCATCAGTTTCCATATTTTTGATTCCAAACACCATTTTGACCCCCTACTTTCGACCATTATGAGCTCTAAACCAAAAGATCAAGCTAGGAACTTAACACACGAACCCCGACAAACAACAAAGGTATGGAACCCGACTCCTCGATTCCAAAAATAAACAAGAAACAAACAAACAACGCACAAATCTACACATTTCCTAAACATGCTAAATTCGTAAAGTAATCGTTAGCTAGACTCACACTACCCGCACTTATTTCATGGGGTGGAGGGAGAGGACCTCCAATGCAACCTCGACCAGATCACCCAAATAGTGTTTCAAATGGTGACCGTTGACCTTGAATATGCGTCCATCCACATGGCCTATTTCAACGGTACCGTAGTCGAATACTTGCCTTACGCTAAAGGGATGGACCATCGGGATTTAAATTTCCCGGGGAATAAACGAAGGTGGGAATTGTAAAGCAACACACGATCTCGCACTTGGAATTGTTTGTGTTCCTTTAATCGGGCGTCATGGAGCTTTTTAGTTCTCTCCTTATGAATTCTTGAGTTCTCATAAGCTTGGCCTCTCAATTCCACAAGCTCTTGAATCTGAACAAACCAGTTTTTTCTCACACATGCAAGATCAATATTAGAACTTTTCAAAGCCCAATAGGCTTTATGCTCGAGCTCAACAGGGAGATGACATGCTTTTTTGTACCCCACTTTAACGGTGTCATACCGATCAGTGTTTTGTAGGTGGTACAGAATGCCCACAATGCGTCATCCAACTTCTCAGACCAATCCTTACGGTTCTGACTAACCATCTTTTCATGGATTCTCTTGATGCCATGATTGGTGACCTTGACCTGCCCGCTCATCTGCGGGTGATATGGTGTTGAGAAGTGATGATGAACACCATATCGGGACAATGCCTTTTCCAACTGGGCATTACAAAAATGAGTCCCATGGAAACTGATCAATGCGAGAAAAGTTCTTCAAGAATTTCACCACTGATCTAGTGTCATTTGTGGGCAAGGCTTGCTCCTCGACCCATTTTGAAACATAGTCAACGGCTACTAGGATGTAACGGTGGCTGAAAGAAGTCAAGAAAGGTCCCATGAAATCGATTCCTCACACATCATAAACCTCGCAAACCTGAATCGGTCGTTGGGCTTCTTTTCTTATGATGAGATGTTGCTTTCCCCTTGGCAAGCATTACAAGACTACACCATGCCATGAGCATCACAGAAGCTGTTTGGCTGAAAGAAACCGGCATCAAAGACCTTCTTCGCGATGGATGTGGCTCCATGGTTTCTTCTGGTCAGGCCCTCATGGCAGTGACCCGGGATTTTGCATGCCTCATCACCATACATGCATTTACACACGAGCTGATCTGTCCCGGCACCAAAAAAATTGTGATCCTCCCAAAAATAATGCTTAACATCATAACATAATTTCTTCTTTTGCTGGTGAGTAGCCCTTCAAAACGATCCCACTTGCGAGAAAATCCGTGATGTCCGCGAACCAAGAATGATCATCTGTCATATCGATATGCATGAGGAACTTGTGGGGGAGGGAGGGGGGATTGTCATTTATTTGGACCCCCACTTGTTCTGAGAAGCTGAGCACTCACGACGAGAAAGGTGATTGGCAACGACATTCTCGGTGCCCTTTTTGTCATGGATCTCAATGTCAAACTCCCCCAACCATAAAATCCAACAAATACATCTCTGCTTTGCATCTTATTTACTAAAAATATAAAAAGTGCTGCATGATCCGTGAACACGATGGTTTTAGGAGGACAAGATAAAACCGAACTTTAGCGAATGCAAAGACGACCACACGGAGCTCTTTCTCGGTAGTCGTGTAATGCTCATGCTCGTCATTCAGAGTCATTCTCGCATAGTAAATAAGGTGAAAGTTCTTATACCGTCTTTGACCTAAAGCTGCCCCGACTACAAAATCTCTAGCATCACACAACAACTCAATAGGCATAGTCCAATTAGGGGCTACCTCGATAAGAGCATTTACCAAATTCTCCTTCAACAACTCAAACGCACGAAGGCACTCGAAGGAGAAAACGAACGGGGCATCCTTCTCTAGGAGTTTAGTCATCGAGGGGGGGAAATTTGGTAAAAAGCCTTTGTGTATCGCCGATAAACCAGCGCAACCAAGAAAAATCTTATTAGACTTCACCAAATTCAGTGGCTGAAACTTTGAAATTGTATCAATTTTGGCTCGATCGACCTCAAGCCTCGCATATGAAATCTTATGACCTAACCCAATGCCTTCTTTCACAATGAAATGGAATTTCTCCTAATTAAGAACAAGGTTGGCTTATTCACACCTAGCCAACATTTTCTCCGAATTTCTCAAACAATGATTATAAGAACTCCCAAAAACAGAAAAAGTCATCCATGAAAACATCCATGGAGTCCTCGATCATACCATGAAAAATCAACACCATATATCTCTGAAACGTGGCTGGGGCATTACACAATCCAAGGGGCATCAGCTGGTAGGCAAATGTGCGATAGGGACATGTGAATGTCAACTTCTCCTGATTCTCAGGAGAGATGGGAATCTCAAAATATCCCAAGAAGCCATTGAGAAAACAATAGAGCATCTTTCCCGAAGAAATGATAATAGGAAAGAGGGACCCATCCTCTAAAAATGCATACTCCAAATGGGATGGGAGCTCCTAAATATCAACGAATAGTGGGTCCTCAACATAATGTTTTTTCCTTAGGCTCAGCAATGCGATCAACATCCTTAATTTTCTCTGAACACTCAGGAGGCTCGTGGTCTACACCATAGACCAACTCTTCAAGTAGAGACTTATTGATGTGGTCAAAAGCCTCTCCACTAATCAATTGAGTATCCAAAGAACTCTCGTCACACGTTTCCTGAAGGTGTTCACACACACAAGAATTAATGGTATCAATGTAGAGACGTCATCATGATCCTGTGGGAGTCACGGGATCTCCTAATATCAAATGTCATCTCCTCGTCTCCAACTATAAGAGTGAGCATGCCGGTGCAGACATCAATGAGAGCTCTAGCAATGGATAGGAAGCGATGACCTAGGATAAGAGATTCATTTTATCCTCATCCATATCTAAGATCACAAAATCGACAGGAAACACTAATTAGTCGATTTTAACAAACATATTCTCAACTATACCGCGAGGATATTTCACAAAACGGTCGACAAGTTGGATTCTCATGCGAGGGGGCTTAGGCTCACCTAGGTCTTGTTCGGAAAAAAATAGAATAGTGCATCAAGTTTATGCTAGCACCTTGGTTGGCTAAAGCATTACTAACTGATAAACTACCGATCAAACAAGGAATGGTGAAAGTACCCAGATCGGTCATTTTTTAGGCAGTTTATTCTGAAGGACCGCAGAACACTTCTCATTCAACGTAACACAAGAAAGCTCCTCCGACTTCTTATTTGAGAGGATCACCTTTAGGAACTTAGCATTCTTCAACATTTCTTTCAAAGCAACAAGGAATGAAAGATTTATGTGCAACTCCATAAAAAGCTCTAAGAATTTCCCATACTGCTTTTCCATATTCAGTTTCTTCAAATGGCCTAGGTATGGAATGGGAGGAACACAAGTCCTAACTGGCTCAGTGGGTTCTGCGTTACTTAGAGGGGCTAGCCTCTAGTGCACCTCAAGTGGTGTCTTAGTCTCAATCTCATCATCAATCCATTTTGGTGTGGAAACCGATGCATCAACAAGAATGTAGTCCTACCACTCCTTAGGGTAATGGCCTTAGCCTCAGCATTAGGATTTTTTCTGTGTTACTAGGAAGGCCACCCTTCTGTCTCTTAAAGAGGAGTTGAACAATCTATCCAACTTGATTTTCGATGGTTTACATTGACGCTTTTTGATTTATCAACTTAAGATCGTGCCTCTGGAGAGTCTCATCAATTTTCAGGTTCTTTTTTCGGCCAATTTGTTTCAGGTCTCAGTTTTAGCCAAAAGCTGAGATAAAGGACTTTCAACACTAGACCCCCCACCTGACTGATTACCACTGATGAAACCCTGAAATTGTGGCTTTTGCTGGTAAGATTGGTTTTGGTTTTGACATTGATAATTTTTCTTCCTGTCAAAACCTAGTGGCATTTGATTTTGATTGCTACCACCATCTTTCCAGCTAAAATTGGGGTGGTTTGTCCATCCTATATTGTAGGTATTTTTGTAGGCATTATTTTCTTAGCCTATAAAGTCAACTTCCTCCACCACCATGGCATGCTGACAGTGACTGGTCTGGTGTTTTCCGTCACACACACCATAACAAGAACTTGATTTGGTAAGATCAGATTGCATTTGGTCAAATATTTTAGTAAGAGCTTCTAACTGGGAGGAAACAAGTGTGTTTGAATCAACGTGATGAACACCCTTAGAGGAAGGAATACTACGAGGCAGATTATACGCGAAGTTCTTCTTAGCGGCTATCACCAAGATATCAAGCGCCTCATTTAGGGTACACCTACCGAAATCTCTTCCCGCTACCTGATCAACACCCTTCTTTTGTGCCCCGAATAAAGCGTCAAAGAATGTACGGCACTGAAGCCCGTGAGTTAAACCATTATGTGGGAATTTTTTCAATAAGCCCTTGAACCTCTCCCATGCGGCATGAAGTGACTCATCATCATCGACACGAAAACTAGTGATGTTTGCACTGTATTTTGCAGTTTTATCAGGTGGGAAATATCAAAGTAGAAACTGCTCAACTAGTTGATTCCAAGTGGTGATGGAACCAGAAGGGAGTGATTCTATCCACTCCAGAGCAGACCCGCAAAGTGAGAATGGATAGAGTCTAAGTCTCACGACATCATCAAAACAATTATTATTTTTGAATCTCACACATAATCGAAGGAAATGTGAATCGTGAGCATGAGGGTCCCCGTTCTGGAGACCATGAAAAGAAACATAATTTTCAATCATATAAATGATGCTCGACTTGATCTCGAAACTCACTGTAATCTCGGGCTACGTGACGTTGTTGCCATAATCGTTAAGGGATGGTGTGGAAAAGTCGTTTATGTGGCCTTGATCGTTTACGTCCGCCATCTCTTCTTCTTCTACCTCGGGGGTGTCGGTATCCTCCACAACTTCGGTTTCAATAATGTTGGCAACATCGCGTGCTCTCCTTCTCAACCTTCTCAAAGATGTCACTTGGGCTTAGAAATAAGTTAAACAAGCTCAGGTTCGGGCGTGGTAGACATTCATCATCAGGAAGAATGTGAAACGGGAAACGAAAAGGACACGAAAATAACTAAAAATAAAAATAAAATAAAAATAAGATGAATACAAATTAAATAAAATAAAATAACATATATCAAAAACATCAACAAGGCTAAGTAAAGACTTGATTCGTTCTTTAAAAATCATCGTGTCCCCGGCAACGGCACCAAAAACTTAACGTGGGTGAATATGTATATATATATATATATATATATATATATATAAATGTTAATAAAAGTTCCACACAAATCGGGTTTTAAAATAGGCTTTCACCTACGACAAAACCACACACGAAAGGCAAGTGTACCTATCGTTTGTAATAAAGTGTCGGTAAGAACTGAGTATCAATCGATAGGCACGAAAACTTTCTAGTACTAAATCTTTGTAGATGATTAGCTAAACCAGCATACAATGAAAATAAGCAAGTAAAAACACAAGAACACAATAAATCCAACAAACTACCTAGACATGAATCCACTCTACTAATATGATAAAATAGCAATGATATGGTAAAACATTATGAATCTAAACATAAATACTAGACTAAAATCAAGCAACTTAATACTAGCCAATAATCATCATGATGGGTTTTCAATCAAGAGATAAACATAGACTAACTTTTTTTTCAAAACAACAAAGTCTCATAATCAAATAAAAGCTAGCATGAAAAATATTCTAACCACCTAAAATTACACTAAAGTAGCCAAAGTCATCACCAAGTCAAGAATCATAACATCACTCATCAATTTTCCAATATTCAGTTTAGGGTTCCATACTCATCAATAGTTTTATAATCAAGTTAATCTTTACAAGTCATTTCTAACTTAGTAATGTAAACAAAGTAAACATGAATATTCAAATTTTACAAACAAGCATCTAGAACATAGTTTTCCAACATGAGTGCCTAAACATTTGTAAAAGTAACAAGATTATGCAACTATAACAAGTATGAACACAATCAATATCAACTTATAAATTAAATAATATTCTTGTAAGAACACCAATATACCAAAATCATGCATAGTTATATATCACATTAGCAAAAGCTTCAACATTGTTTAGATAAGAAAAGAAGTTAGCCCATAAGGCTTAACAACTACAATCAAGCCAGAAATAAGATTAAAAATCATGTTCAAGAACAATGGAAAGTAAACTAGGATCAAATAAAGATTAAAGAACGGAATGGAGTATCTTGACGATGGTGGAAGCCTAACACTCTCAAGGAAGCACACAAAATATATTTCAAGAGTTGAAAGAGAATGACCAAGGCTTCACACCAAACAAATGAAGAGAAATGAATTTTTATAAAATGTCAGGACATAGTGCACGACCATGCACCTAAAGCGTATGGTCGTGCCCGGATTTACTAAGTCAATGTTCCAATTTCTGCCGATCAGATTTGCAGTTTCCATAAAAAGTACACAGTCGTGCACAAAAAGTGCACGGTCGGGTGCATCATCATGCTTGATTTTTCTTGTTCTTGGAGAAGTGCACGGTCATGCCCGGGAGGTTCACGGTCGTGCATGGTCTTGTCTCAGAACCAGCTAGTGCGCTAGTCAAATTCCTTATAAGTGCACGGTCATGCACCTAAAGTGCATGCCCGTGCATGATCATTTTGGCTCATCACTGGGAGGGCACCGTGATGCACTGGATGATGTTTAGAAGTGCACGGTCGTTCACTAAAAGTTCATGGTCATGCACTTTGGATAGATTCTTGATTTTTTTCCTAGGAACACCATATTATAGTTATTTCTTCGTCGGGCGGGCGCCCGGACCTGCAAATTCACAAATAACTCTATGAAGTATTAATTACAATAAATTTGCATGGAGTTTTACCAAAATATGGGGATACTTCAATGCTAAAATAAGTACACTATGAGTTACATAAGTTCTCAAGAAAATTCTCCATGTTTAGATGCACTTTTAATCAACCTACACTTCCATCTTCTTATTCATTATTAACAGGAGTTTAGATTAGGAAAATCATCCATGTTGACTTAGGTAATTCTTAATTTATGTTCACATGTGTGACATTCGTCAATTTTTAAACCCGAAACCCGACCCATTTTAAATTTCAATTTAATTCGGATTCTTATTTAATCAATAATATAACAACATATACAACAAGCAAAAGAAAAAGTGAAAAAAATAAAAGAGGTAAATTTCATCCTACATTGGTAGAGGAAAGAAAATGGAATCCTTCCACCATGGTATAAATAAGAAAGTGAGTTCTTGTCTTACATCAGTAGATTATAAACTATTAGGCTCTTTATAATAAGACTAGCGTGTATGATAATATTCTTATAACACAAATCACAAGCAGTGGTCCTAGAAGAGGGTGTGAAACACCCGATGTGCACGAGAACTGGCACATGCTCGGGCGAAGTGCGATGGGCACAATGTGGCGCTCTCATGGCGCACTTTGTACTTCGTGAGCTGCCTTAGTATTTTTGTGAAAAATTTAGATTTTTAAATATCCTCCCATCGTGCTACACGACGGATTTAGATTAGTCTCGTCGCGATACGCGATGACCTGTATTTATCCAAAATATATTGTTGTTCATCGCGCTAAGCGATAGGCTTCCACTAGACCCATCGCGATATGCGAAGTGGAGGCTATGGGGCCTTGAAACATTGCCTACCAAGTGGCCTAGCTAGGGTCGACTCGACAGATCTATAAGCTCGTCGCGATACGCAACGAACTTTGTTTATCACCATCATGATACGCGATCGGTTCCAAAATCAACTATAAATCAATTGAAAACGGAACATTCATTCCTCGTTCATTCTATCAAGCTTTCTCTCACACGTTTTATTATATTAAGAAGTTGGTATATTACCTAAGTAGTCGTAACGATATCTCTATGATAGAAAGAACCTTTTTATGCACGAATCCGAAAGCTCATCTGTACAAGTAAGACATTGTGCCATCGTGTAAAGTTTCTTATCTCGTGATTATCATTAAAACTTTTGGGTTTATACTAATTTAGATATGCTACATTGTGTTTAATCTAGGTGCTTATTACCAAGAAGCTCTTTAATAATAGACATGCAAAGTCAGACATTCGAGTTTTTATACAACTCACATTTGCATTAGACAATTGTTTTCCGGTATTGTCATGATGATTTTTAATCCTATTAAACTCATGACAGATAATCTAAATGCTTTAAAAATATTTTCAAAGTGTTTTAAGTACATTACAGTGAGTAAGTCTCTGTAGACTTACGGGATGGTTACTATTGGTATTGTGGGGTTTTATACAAGGCTTGCCTGCTGGGCTATTACACGTTGCTTATTGGACAAGTGTTAGCCAACAAGTAATATGACCACAGTCACAGATACAGTCGCGTGACAAGTGCATTTTGGTAATTTGTAAGCAGGCAGATGTAAAAACATCTTAATGTTGTAATTGTAAACCGTGTCATCTATAAATGAATGTACTTACCAATATTTCCTGCTGATCAAATATTTTTAAACATGTTTCAGGTGACCTGTTAGAGACAAATGAATGATGCGTGCAGGCTTCTAGCTTAATTAAATGGCATGTCACTAGAATAAAGAAACGTGTTTTGTAAATTGGAGTTTATCCTTGATATGGATGTCGTGCTCTAATCAAAAACAAGTATTTATGATGCTTAAATACCTATAACTAGTACGGGTAAGTAAGTTCGTCTCCACAGGATATCAATGGAAAGTGCAAGTAAAGTTCATGATTATTAATTAACTGAAGTGGATAGACGATGTCAAGCGTTTTATAAAGATGATTATAATAACACACAATTACTTTATACGAACTGTAAACAATTATGAGACAACGATTCACTTCAGGTTCAGGTAATGTGATGATCGACTAATCACAGATTCATAAGATTAATTGCACAGTAATTACTAAACCTAACAGTTGGGTTGTGATGACAAACGATACCTTAACCGAATTGTTGACACAACTAAACCCCGGTTTACCCAATTACCAGTTTAAAATATGAAAACTAATTTTAAGCAATGACTAACAATTAATGGTTCAATGACAAAAGAGCTAACCCTACATGTGATGAACACAACTAGAAAAGTGTTGCAAAGTTTGATAATCAAAATCATATACTGTTTAAACAATCAATTTGTAATGTAAAACAAGATTAAAAACAATCAATCAAGTTCATACTCATTCAAAACATAGAATCTGATCAAAGTTAGTTTACACAAAACCCTAGCCTAAAGTGAATACAATGGTTTAGCCTGACTTCGGCATCACGAAGGATTCGCTTATCTGATGAGAGGATGAAATCATGCGATGAACGAACGAACTGAAGGCTTCAGGATGGTGGAAAATCGTCCTATGGCTTGTACTTGGTTGAAGGAATCAAGGATATCTCGAATGGGGGCTGAAAAACTGATTATATCAAAGTTAGAGTAATTTTTCCCGTCAGGAGGATGTTAGAGTGGCGCTAACATCCCAGGGGTGAGACTTTAGCGCTGCGCTAAAGACTCAAAATTCTGATAATCTAAGAGATACGCTGACATCACCATCAGGACCCCTTAGCGCCGCGCTAAGGGTGTCTGACAGAATTTTCTTTATTTTCTTCATTTATTTTGCATAGAAAAGCATGCCAATCATCATGAGTCTTCTACATCTTCGTTCCAAGCCCGTAATTCATCCCGATAAGCGTCCTTAACGTTAAGTATCCTGAAATACATAAACACGCTTGAAGTACCAAAGTTCACAATTTAAACTAAAATCAAACTAATAATATAATAATATACACAACTTTTTCCCAACCATCAATCCCTATAAAACGTGTGTTTGAATAAAAATGGGTTTTATTACCGGTATAAGAAATAAGAATCATGGTGTTTAATAACTTTGATCATTTTGTATAATTACGGTCCTGATGAAATATTCCGCTGCAAATTATATTAATAAACATCGATACCACCACTCGATGTTCACGGCTTCCCTCCCGGGGTATAGGGGTCGGAGGCTGTGACAGCTAAGTGATCTTAGAGCCAATAGTTTAAGCAACACGGGTATTTTAATAATACCTAATCTTAAAATTAAGAGTTAGGAAAATGGATAAGATTCTAACCATACTTGAATATAAATAATATAATTATCATTTTGTGTCAGGTCCCAACTTTTGATGGTCGATTAGGATCGGATCTTAATCAATCATGTCATAACTCACACAAAATTAATCGTGTTGACAAGCGAGTTAATGACGGGTTACTATGTTTAGAAAGATGACCGTTTGTTAAAGGCGGAATCAATAACAAACATACGGTTGCAATGAATATTCAATGACAGACGACCCACACATGATTCACTCAAAAGATTTCCATTTATATAATGTTAATCATACAAAAGGAGTAATCAATTTAGGTTTTATGAGGAATCCTAGGACAGCCGTCACACACACAATATTCTCTCAGATAATGTGTCGGTCTTATCCGTATTTTCCGTCTATGTCTCCTCTCCTTTTTCTCTCGTGTGTCTGTCTCTTGGCGGCGTGCCCTAATTATTCTATTTATAGGCATGCCAACCTAGGACAGCTGTCATTCCTTCTAGAAACCCTATCCGATAGTACATATTCAATTTACATATTCAAAAATAAAACTAAGTGTAAAACAAGTCTTCCGGGTAGGCTTTTCATTAAACTCCAGTCTCCGAGTACGCAGTTTACTCGGCCTTCCTTCAGACTTGGTAAACATAGAAGTGTACTCGGAATCAGTTTCCGGGTAGACTTTACTTAAAGAATATTTTACTAAGTAAAATATTCACCGAGTAGACTTCAATCTTCTTGGACTTATCAAACTTTGCTCGACAAATCCTTACGAGCAACCCTGTTCTTCCATGGTCATGTTCGGCTCATTGTCAGTTGAACAACTTATTGATAAGGCGTACTCGGGAGTACATACCTTACTTGAGCTGAACCTTACTCGAAATAACTTAGAGATATTCTATTAACTCATCAAGTATACTCGGACCATAATTATTAAAGAATACCTTGCCCAGTCTTCCAATTACTTGGCTTCTTGGACTTGGTTGACCATACCTTACTCGGAAGAGTAAAATACTTGGTCTTGAAGAACAACCCTACTTGACAAAGTGAACCTTACTCGGATATGCCAAATCAATGAACCTTACTCGGAAATCACTAAAAAGCATACCTTGCTCGGATATCCACTTAAGAAGACTATTTGAAGTAAACCTTGCCCGGGAGGCAAAATCTCGTACTCGGCTAAGTAAAAGCTTACTCGAAGGTCCAAGGTGTGCTCGGATTCAATACTTAGCAGTTTCTGAGGAGGTTGAGAAGATTCCAATCTTCCATATTCTTCATTTAGGTCAAATCTCCTCATTTGGGTCAAATTCTTGACTCAACAATCTCCCCTAGATTGGAACACCTCAGCTGACCCAAAACACTCTATAGTTACTTACACTTAGCAAAATACACACCAAATTTCATAATCAAATTACATAATCAAAAGTTTGTCCGAAGACATTACAAAGCAAAGCCTATTCTATCTATTTTGTCTTTTCCTTTCGTTGTAGGCTGCTTGTCTTCTCAGCTGGATAACAGATGCTGCTCTTTCTCTGAAGATATTGAGCACTTGGTAGTGAGTGTGTCCTTCTGGTATCACCAAGTCTCTAATATCAGCTAGATCTTCATTGTGCAAACAAGCAAGATCTGCATCTCTCTTTATCACAGCCATCACCTTTCCATCAGAATACATCAATGCATATTCTCCATTTTCCATGTATTCAACTTGAGCAATGATGCCATTCTTCTGTACAGTGTAGTTTGGCCTTTTCATTCTTCTTCTTAAACTTATACACTTACTCATGTTGGACAGTGGGTCTTCATCTCTGACATACATCTTAAAGTCTCTTTCAGCAATATCCATCTTCTTTACCTTTGCAAATCTTCTTGCTTTGTTCATTGAAGCTACACCTCTGCTTATGTTGTCTTTTAAAAATCTGAACCCATTTCCAGCTTGCTCATACAGGTATTTAGATAAGTCATTCATTTGTCTACCTGCAGATCTGCTTCTGTCCCTGAAATCATAAAGATGAAGTGACTCCATTCTGCTCAGTTGTTCTTCATTGTATTCTCTGAAGTCACTTCTCACAATAATTTCCCTCAACTGCCTACTTTCCATAATCACCTTCAAAGTATCAGTTACTGAATCATAGTAGAGCTCTCTTGGTAGATCCACACCAGATTGTGGTCTTGTTCTTTTTTGTACTGAGCTGCTTAATTCTCCTCTTCCTCCTTGGCCTCTTCCTCTTGGGAATCTTTGATGGAGTGGAGGTCTGAGTGGAATTGATTTCTTGGGCTTTTGAGGTCCCAAGTTAAATGTCTTCACATGCATAGCTTCTACCATCTCAGTAGGAAGGTTGGCTATCTCCACCATGTCATGTCCTGCAGCCTCCAGTTCAATTAACATTTTTATCATTCCTGGAGTTCTTGCCAGTCCAGCAGATACAAATCTGCCATCAGCATAATATCTGGGATTTTCTCCTTCCCTCAATGCCTTTTCACGCTCATCTTTTTGCAGATAGAAAAGAGTCTTCAAATCCTCTTTCTCCAAAACATTAAAATCTGCTTCAGTCATCACTCTCTTGTTTATCATTATGTTTCTTAGGATGCTGATCATTTCCTCATTCTCCCAAGGCATGAATGGTTCATCATCAGGTTTAACTTCAGGCTGTTCTGGCTGAGGGATTGGAGGTTGATCAGTTGTCTTTTCTTGTTCCATCTCATTTTCCCTCACAGTCCTGAGTCTTCTTGTTCCTTTAGCAGGTGGCTCATCAGATGTTTCTTTTAAGATTGAGCTCTCAGTATAGACCCTTTTTAATTCTTTCTCTTTCTTTTTGGAATACTGGTCAAATACTGCCTCTTTACTCAGATTTCTTAAAACCTCAGGCTTCATGCCTTTCTCAAGCAGGTATCCACACATACCATCATATTTCTTCTTTAATTCTTCCAATTCAACCTTATCATCCTGTTTTACAAACTTTTCTGAAACTATCTCTTTCTCACTGTTGTAAAGATCTTGAATTTGGTCAATAGTGTATTTTTCCAAGGCAGCTTCAGGATAGCCTCTAACTTTCAAATAAGTTTTATAATGCTCAGCATTTTTCTTTCTCTTCTCAACCTTCTTTAAGACTTCCTCTGCATTGATTTCAATGTTGCCTCTTTGAATATAAGTCTTTGCAGCTTGAGGGGTCTCAGCAGTGGAGCTTGTACCAACTTTCTCTCCTCCTTGATCAGGGTTGTCATCACCCTCTTCATCAGACTCCTCAGAGTCATCCTCCTCATTATCTGATAAATCAATCATGGCATCTATTTTGGGTTCATCATAGTCAGGATGCTCTGGTTCATCATCATTTTCATCTTTATCAGAAACATTAACATCAGGGACCCCTGGTAATTTTTCTCCTGGTTTCAGTGTTTGTAGGGGGATTGCCCTGATTGGTTCATCATCTTCTGGGGTTTCCACATAACATTTATTCTTTTCATCCCATATACCCCTCCTATCAACTCTTTCAGCTTCAGCCTGCTCAGCAGATCTCTTCCTTCTTTGATGAAACTGTGCAAATCTTTCTGCTTTTGCAACAAACTCTCCATGCATCTTGGATAGTCTTTCTTGCTTGTCATGGATAGTTTCTGTCTCTTCAGCTTGAGCAGCTTCTTCTTGTTCTGCCGCCTTTTCTGGTTCTTGTATTTCAGCAGTTTGAACCTTTTGAGACCAACTTTCTTGTGGGTTTGTTTTCTGATCAGCTTTGACTTGCTAAGTCCACTTTCTTGAAGCCAGTACATCATTGGCTTCACCAATCTCCTCAGGTATAATCATGTCAGTACTTAGATTGGTTGATGGTTCAGCAGTCTCAGATTGTTGCTCCTGAAACTTGCTGACCACCCTTCCCAAAGAGTCATCAAACTCTTTATTTTTGTTCATATTTACCAAAATTTCAATCACCTCTTGATCTGCCACATCTTGAAATATCTCTTTTGATACATTGGCTTCTTTGATCAATAAGTCCTGCTGTGCTAACTCTTCTTCTGTCAAGGAATGGGCAATTGCTTCCCTTTCCATTGACTCTTTAATCAGTCTTTCTTTCTCAGCAAGAGCAGCAGCAGCAGCAGTATCTACAAAGGATACATCCTTCTCAATATATACAATAGGTTCATCATCAGTTGCTAAACCTTTTCCCTTTTCTTTCCTTTCCTCACATCTTCTTCATCCTCTTGGTCATCACTTCCAAATTCATCAATCTCTTTAAATAAGTTTTCCAATTCAGAGTCATGCTCTACCCTCTTGGAACTAGCTTCTTGATCATCATTTGGCTCAGTGTGTTCTAGTTCCTCAGTAGCAGCATTCACATTTACATTCTCAACACTCATTTCCTCATCCATAATCTCTGTCAATTCTTCTGTTAACACATTCTCATCATCATTGGTTACTTCTTCTCTCACATCCATTACAGATTCATCATTATCATCATACTCATTCATGATCATCTTCAAACCATCAACATTTTCAATACTTACAGCATCAGGCATAATCACATCATTATCATCCATATTCTCCCCCTGTTTTAGGGCAGCTGAGGTCTTCTCAACCTCCTGCACCAGGGTTTGAACTTTCAATTCAGCCTCTACTAGCCTCTGCAGCAACATCACATTCTCTCCAGTCACCTCCTCATTCCTCATTTTCAACTCCTGATTCTCTTTCAACACTTCCTCAATTATCCTTCTTAACTCAGCATTCTCCAACATTAGATCAATATTTCTTTGAAGTGTATTATCTTGTTGGCTTGAGGGTGGGGTTGTAGGGAATGGTTCATAAGTGGGTTTGTTCAGTGATGGGTGGAGATTGTGTGTGTTGTGGGCTAGGTATAACTGGTTCTGATTGGATTTAGCCTATAAGTGGTGAAGTATGTGGTTGTGGTGAGTGTTGTGTGGAGGTTTCAGGTTGGTCTAAGGTAGGGGTATGAGGTGGTGTTTGATGTGCTGAGGTTGGTGGTGGTGAGTGTGGTAGTGTAGGAATAGGTTGTTCAAGTTCTTCTCTTTGCTCCCCCAGTTCAGGTGACATAATTCCCATCTCCAAACCATCTCCACCTTCATTTTCGTCAACATCATCATCAGAATCTCCTTCATCACTGTCATCATCACCCCCTTCTTCCTCCTCTGAGCTCAGCTCAGGCACAGGCATCACAGCCAGATCATGGTTTAACAACCAAGGTAAAATTTCAATTGGAACACTTGCATCAAATGTATTA
Source organism: Bidens hawaiensis (assembly GCF_021521415.1). Taxonomy (NCBI): domain Eukaryota; kingdom Viridiplantae; phylum Streptophyta; class Magnoliopsida; order Asterales; family Asteraceae; genus Bidens; species Bidens hawaiensis. The sequence goes on from NW_027498946.1 coordinate 94,751, forward strand.
GAGACACCTGGATTTTTTAATCTCTTGTACGCATCAGGATATTGCAGTTTATTTGTGTCTCCAATTGTTGGTAAATCTTGTAATATGCTGTTGAATATGATCTGCAGGAATCTTGGGTATTGTAAAAATCTTTTTCTTTCTGGTTTCTTCAGATTCCCCACTAACCCATCAAAAATCATCTTGGAAAAGTTAAAGGGAAGATCAAAAATTGTTCCAACAGTGGCATTTGCTAGATCAAGACTCATCAGAGTCCATGATCCATTCCTCGGAGCAAATCCATGAATAATGTGGTGAATCAGAAATCTGTACAGCATTGGAAATAAACCCTTCTGAAACTGTCCTTCATGGACATTTCCCTGATAACCCATCGTTTCTTTAAAGATTTTCAACAAGTGTTTTGTGTTGAAGTTTATGTGGTTGTGATCATCATCATTCAGTCTTAAACACCTCCTGATCATTCTTTATATGATCTGAATCTCTTGTCTGGCCACGGTAGCTTCTATTCTTTTTCAATCAACATCTTCAACCAACTCTACTGATCTCCAGAAATCCAAGGAGTGATTTCTGTAAATAATCGGGCTTTCAGTGAGTGCACAATTGATGTTCGACCGCGCCATCCACGAAATCATTCGAGCCATTGGTGTATTTTCTGGTGTCACTTGAAATAATGCGCACATATTGTGCTTCGGCTCAAAAACATACTTCGGCTCGTTGTCTGCCATAGCTGAAATTCACAAACAAACATATTCAAAGTGTAATTAGACATAAAGTTTAATACTTTTGACAATTTCAAGTTATGAAAATGAAGAAGAAAGAAAGAAATCTTCAAGAACCTGTTCTTCGACAAATTAATAACCTAAACACATAAACAGAGTGTTAGTACTCGAATACATAATCAAGTCACATTACAATCTAATCGTGATCGGAAAACATATTATTTAATGCATACCGAGTCGAAATTAGAAGGCTGACAAAAATTAGGGTTTGGATTAATGTTGAATTTGATAAGTCGGTTATGTTTCTTAGTGAGGAAGGATTTGCATTGGAAGGAGAGAGAGATAGGAAAATAATGTTGAAAAATTTGCCTAAGTCCATCTTTTATACTTATTTTGAAAGTGGGTTTAAATGCTATTTGTCCTCTTGTGAATTATTAGCTGTCACCAATAACATTATCCACTTGATATATTAAAAGCATTTAATTTCATTTAAGTTTATGAAACCTTACTCGAGAGATTTATATCCAAAGTCTACTCAGTCTTCTTCCACTAACAAACCTTACTCAGTCAAACTTTGCTCGGAAAATTTTCATTTTTAATATACAAAGTTTGCCCGAATTCTTTTATTTTCAAACCTTGCTCGATCTAGTAAATTAATTTAAAGTTAAGATATAATGAAGAAAGCTTACCCGAAATACTTGATTTCTTGAGAAATAAATCACAAGACAAATAATCAAATATAGTTATCAAATAAACATTCTTACTAAGAATCAATTAAGATCCTCACAAAGATTTCTCAAATTCAAATTAAAACTTATCTAGCATGAACCCTAAAAATCATAATCACATTTTGTCATATTAACTAACATATTCAAACAACGTATTCATTCAAGTATGACTCTAAACAATTTCATCATATCAACTCACATATTCAATTAACGCATTCATCCAAGTATGATTCTAAACAATTTCATCATACTAACTAACATATTCAATCAATGCATTCATTCAAGTATGCTTGTATGAAGATTGTGCTCGAGCACTCTTTCAAATGTAAAGTGTGCTCGGACAACAATCTTATGCAAAGTATACCCGAATAACTTTCATATAGTATAAAGTGTGCTCGAAAAGAGATTCTAGCAGACAGTGTACTCGGAAAGTTAAAGTTTTGAAAATTACCAAGTATATTGAAGGAACACAGTGTACCCGAAATATAGAGTGTGCTCGGTAAACAAAGTTTGCCCGAAAACACTTGTAATTTCAAAGAAATCATAAACACACATATCACAGAGCATGCTCGGAATGAGATTAAACACATAAACATTTAGGTGTGCTATAGTCTAAAATTTCATAGAGCTTGCTCGAAAATCCTAAGTTAGCACTAAGCTTGCTAGGATAAACACATTCAATCATCAGGTATGTCCTTACTCGAGGAAACTCAACATATCAAACCATACCCAAAACATGACAAACTTAAACAGTAACATCTAAGTATGCCCGGAAAGACTAATAAGTCCCTCCTAACAACATATTCACACAAAGCTTACTCGGTGTACTTACTCTAGTTCACAAAGTTTGCTTGGAAACACAATCAGCATATAACATGCATAGCTTACTCGAAACCAGCATATAACATGCATAGCTTGCTCGAAACAAGAATTTCTTGTTAAAAGATAGCTATTTCAACACATAATCATCTCAAGACTTCAAGCTTACTCGGGAAAATGAGTGCAACAGTGTACTCTACCCGAAAAGTGTAAACACTTCAAAGTATGCTTGAAAATCATAAAGTTAGTCAGAAATGACTAAGCTTACTCGGAAAGGTTGAAAACTGTCAAACCTTATCCGAAACAACATATTCACACATAGACAACTGTTTTGTACTCGGAAAGATTAAACCTCACCCGAAAATACATATTCAAACAGTTTGTGCTCGAGAAGGTTATAAATCATCAAACCTTACTCGAACTTACATATTCACACATAATCAACTGTTTTGTACTCGGAAAGGTTAAACCTTACCCGAAAATACATATTCAAACAGTTTGTGCTCGAGAAGGTTATAAATCATCAAACCTTACTCGAACTTACATATTCAGCCTATTTTAGGCAAAATGCAACACTTTTTGACTTAAACCACTTTTCAAAGACATTTCTAAGTTATGTATCATTTCAGAACATAGTTTAAGAGCAAATGGTGCATTTAGAGATCAAATTTCAGTTATACTTCACTTCAAAACAATTTCTTTTATAAACTGAAAAGATCTCAGGAATGGGATCATATTGACTAAGTAGCTTTCTCAATACTTCACTCTCAACATTATTATGACAACTTAGATAGGTTAACAGCAGGTATAAACTTAGCATGATTTTCATCTCTTTGGTGATATGATTAAGGTTCAATTTGAGCATAATGCAATTATGGTCAACACTGTGCTCTGATGCCTCATATCTCTTCTCAAAGCTAATTTGGCTTTCCCCAGATCACCCCAATTTGACTCCAACCTCCTGTATTTGGTCAAAAATAGTTTTTGTATGACAGAACTTATTGTATTCTTTGCATTTTTTAGATTCAAACATATATAGAGGTTGAACGTTGGACTTACAGTTAGCAACATTGCTTTCATTCAAGATGAGACAGATTTTGCCAACATCTTTGTAGTTCTTGTTGTAACCCTCTTGTTTGATAAAATATTTAAAACACTTATCAACTTTTGGTTGATTTATTCATTCTCCCCTTGTTTTTTGATATTTTCTCAAATTTTCTTAAAGCATGTTCTTTGTCATATTTAAAATGTTTCATTTTGGTTGACCAAATAACAACAGGCTCGTGTATGACTAGGTAATCACTTTTCTGCCGTATCATTCGGAGAGATCTATCTTGAGACATGCAAAACAACTATGCATCTCCACATAAAGATTAGCATATTCATTATATTTATATCACCTTAGATTTTACATCATCATGAGAAAGTAACCATACATGTTAATGACTATACTAAGGCCTTTTTAGCCTATTAATTCCATATGATCAGCTAAGTAGTCAATGTACTATCATTTCCCATAAATACAGTTTAATATTCAATCACCCCAATACCTCTTCATTGTCAGGTTAATGGCTATCCTATTTGACCAAAGGTGGTCAACAGGACCAAACATACATGTGAATATATGTCCTATCAAAGTCAGAGTTATTGACATAGTTTTAAGTGAAGAAATAAGAAACAAGTCATAATTGCCCCAAATGCATTCAGTTTTCAGGTCAATGGCTATCCTTTGAATCTATAGAGATTTAAGGACCAAACATACATAGGTGCATGTCCTTCCAACTGGGCAAATGACATAATTTTTCAGCAAAAATAACTACTTGAGACTTTCCCTTTTAAAAGAAACCTTCTTTTAAGTTTTTTAAAAGCTTGAACTGAATAATCTTATCATATCTCAACACCATTAATCAACTTGCTCATGTTTTGACCAAAATATAGCATTTATGCAAAATTCATTATAAATTTCATTGAATCACTTAATTTTGACATAAAACACATTTTGACACAAACAGTTGCTTCACATACTCAAATCTTAATCATTCTTTCATCATCAAGAAAAACATACTGTACTCACATTCAATGTCTATTCTATCTTAACAACTTCAGAAGATCAGATTAAGAACATATTCAAGTAACCATAAACATGTGATTACTCATGACATTATATAAGAAATTAATCTCACCTAAACAGATCAAACTACTTATCATAACATCAGATCAGTTAACATGATAGTCAAGAATTATCATCAATTTCAAAAAATTGCACATATAGTTACTTAACCACCTATCAGTTAACTTCAAAACAGTGACATAATCAAAACATATTCAAACAACATTCAGTTGAAACATATTCAATATGTGTAATCTCTAAGAAAATAATCAGTTATCACAGAGAGATACACAGAGAAACAGTTAAGTGTACTCACATAGCATAGAACGTACTCAGTAACTTATTTAGCAACATATTCAGCAACATATTCAACATGTGTGACCTCTTCTAAAATATTCAAGCATCACATAGAGGTACACAACCAAGCACACATCCTTAATTAGATTTCATCAGAGTTGATCATCCCCAGGGCTTTCAAAAGAAAGTTGAACCTGGTTCTATCAAGTGGTTTGGTGAATAGGTCAGCCAGATTATCACTTGTATCAACTCTTTGCATTTTAATCAAACCTTTTTCACTGCAATCTCTGATGAAGTGATGTCTGATTTCAATGTGCTTAGTCTTAGAATGTTGCACAAGCTTCTTAACAGTAAAATATGCAGCAGTATTATCAATCAGAATAGTGGTGTTTAGAAAATTCAAACCATAGTCCAGCATCTGATTCTGAATCCAGAGAACTTTTGCACAGCAGGCAGATGCAGCAACATATTCAGCTTCTGCAGTGGAGATTGACACTGTGGTCTGTTTCTTGCATTGCCATGACACTAGCCTTTCACCCAAAAACTGGCATCCCCCTGATGTTGACTTTCTACTCTTATTGCATCCATCATAATCACTGTCTGTATATGCAATCAGATCAAAGGATTGGTTCTTTGGGTACCAAATCCCTAAGTCTGGTCTTCCCTTCAAATATCTGAATATTCTTTTCACAGCATTCATGTGGGAGACTTTTGGATTTGATTGGAACCTAGCACATACACAAACAGCAAACATGATATCTGGTCTTGTTGCAGTCAGATACATCAGAGATCCATTCTTGGCTTTGTATTCATGTTCATCAACTGACTCCCCCTTTTCATCAGCTATCATCTTTTCTTTGGTGTCCATTGGAGTTGAGGCAGCCTTGTAATCATGACAGTTGAACTTATTCAAAATGTCCTGCACATACTTAGCTTGGTGAATGAAGATTCCTTCATCCTTTTGTTGAACTTGCAGTCCCAGAAAGAAATTCATTTTACCCATGGAACTCATGTTGTACTTGGACTTCATCACCTCTTCAAACTCCAAACACATATTTTCATTTGTAGATCCAAAGATGATATCATCAACATAGACTTGTAAAAGCAGCAAATCTGACCCTTTTCTTCTGTAGAAGAATGTCTTGTCAATGGCTCCCCTTGTGAAGCCATTTTCAAGTAAATGAGTTGATAACTCATCATACCATGCTCTAGGAGCCTGATGCAATCCATAAAGGGCTTTGTTTAACTTATACACCCTGTTTGGATACATAGGATCCTCAAAACCTGGTGGTTGAGCCACATACACTTCTTCATTAATCTTTCCATTAAGGAATGCAGATTTGACATCAAGCTGAAATACTTTTATGTTCTTTAAGGCAGCATATGCAAGAAAAATTCTTATGGCTTCCAGTCTTGCAACTGGTGCAAACACTTCCTCAAAGTCTATCTCTTCCTTTTGAAGACATCCCAGTGCTACAAGTCTAGCTTTGTTCTTAATCACCAAACCCCTTTCATCCCTTTTGTTTCTGAACACCCATTTGGTTCCAATTGCATATCTGTCATGTGTCTTGTCTACAAGATCCCATACATGTAAATCTCTAAACTGGGCCAATTCCTCTTGCATTGCCTCTACCCAACTATTGTCTTTTAAAGCTTGAGCAATATTCTTTGGTTCTAATTGGGATACAAAGCAAGAGTATAGACAGATGTTTGCTATCTCAGAATGACTTCTTGTTACTCTTTCATGCAAGTCACCAATGATATTTTCAGCAGGATGATTCTTTTCAACAGTAGGAGTTTGTATTATCATATTTGTAGACAAATTTGTGTCAAGATTTGTTTCATTGATTTCAGGTTCTTCAATGATCAAATCAGCTTCTACATCATGAAACTCTGGTGCTTCATCATTGGTTTTTCCTGAAGTAGACGCACAATTGTTTCCCAGATTCAAACTTTGAAACAAGTCTTGAAATCTTGTTGTGGAAGCATTCTCAACTTCATTTGATTGGTTGCTTGTGTCACTCCCAATCTGAACATGATCATTTTGTACATAAGGACTATCTTGACTTGTCATTTCCTGATCTTGTTCAATGTCATTGTTTGAGGAGCTTTTCACAAAAGTGTATTCCTTTTCTTTCCTAGCAACCTTTTTCCACAATTCTTCCAAGTCCAGTTCTTTCTTCTTATTTTCTTCAAGTACACTGGTCTTGTAGAATGTATCATCAAAGTCTTCAGAATAAATCTTGAATGACTTAATTAACCTCTCATGATCAAACAGCCATGTTGCACCACTGACTGTGTTGAATTGATTCTCATTAAAAATGATGTCAGATGACTCTATCACACTCAAGTGATCTCTCACATATACTCTGTATGCCTTTGAGTGAGTAGAATATCCAACAAAGAAACAATCTAGTGACTTAGTTTGAAACTTGTTCAAATAATCTCTAGTGTTCAATAGAAAACATTTGCAACCAAAGGGCTTAAAAATTTGATGTAAGGCTTTCTGCTATTGAAAATTTCATATGAAGTCTTGTTATACCTTTTGTTTACAAGTACCCTGTTCTGAACATAACATTTCAAAATAAAAAAAATTTTCAAAATAATCAGATCTGAAACCAGAATGCTCAGATCTGATACGTCTGATGTGATAAAAACGAGATTTAGATATAAAGACTAAAACTTTAAATGAAACAATGAAGAGAAAACTTATCAAAATTGTAGATCTGGAAGAAAAATGAAGAACAGGGTAGCTGACGTCACAAATCAATCGAACAGCGCTCTGCTTACGTCATTCTTCTTCAAATCTTCAATCAGCAACAATCTTTCTAAAAATAGCAGTAACAAGCTCTGATACCACTTGTCAGGTCCCAACTTTTGATGGTCGATTCAGATCGGATCTTAATCAATCATGTCATAACTCACACAAAATTAATCGTGTTGACAAGCGAGTTAATGACGGGTTACTATGTTTAGAAAGATGACCGTTTGTTAAAGGCGGAATCAATAACAAACATACGGTTGCAATGAATATTCAATGACAGACGACCCACACATGATTCACTCAAAAGATTTTCATTTATATAATGTTAATCATACAAAAGGAGTAATCGATTTAGGGTTTTTGAGGAATCCTAGGACAGCCGTCACACACACAATATTCTCTCAGATAATGTGTCGGTCTTATCCGTATTTTCCGTCTCTGTCTCCTCTCCTTTTTCTCTCGTGTGTCTGTCTCTTGGCGGCGTGCCCTAATTATTCTATTTATAGGCCTGCCAACCTAGGACAGCTGTCATTCCTTCTAGAAACCCAATCCGATAGTACATATTCAATTTACATATTCAAAAATAAAACTAAGTGTAAAACAAGTCTTCCGGGTAGGATTTTCATTAAACTTTAGTCTCCGAGTACGCACTGTACTCGGCCTTCCTTCAGACTTGGTAAACATAGAAGTGTACTCGGAATCAGTTTCCGGGTAGACTTTACTTAAAGAATATTTTACTAAGTAAAATATTCACCGAGTAGACTTCAATCTTCTTGGACTTATCAAACTTTGCTCGACAAATCCTTACGAGCAACCCTGTTCTTCTATGGTCCTGTTCGGCTAATTGTCAGTTGAACAACTTATTGATAAGGCGTACTCGAGAGTACATACGTTACTTGAGCAGAACCTTACTCGAAATAACTTAGAGATATTCTATTAACTCATCAAATATACTCGGACCATAATTATTAAAGAATACCTTGCCCGGTCTTCCAATTACTTGGCTTCTTGGACTTGTTGACCATACCTTACTCGGAAGAGTAAAATACTTGGTCTTGAAGAACAACCCTGCTTGACAAAGTGAACCTTACTCGGATGTGCCAAATCAATGAACCTTACTCGGAAATCACTAAAAAGCATACCTTGCTCGGATATCCACTTAAGAAGACTATTTGAAGTAAACCATGCCCGGGAGGCAAAATCTCGTACTCGGCTAATTAAAAGCTTACTCGAAGGTCCAAGGTGTGCTCGGATTCAATACTTAGCAGTTTCTGAGGAGGTTGAGAAGATTCCAATCTTCCATATTCTTCATTTAGGTCAAATCTCCTCATTTGGGTCAAATTCTTGACCCAACATTTTGTGGAGTCCGTTGTTTTATTTTTTTTTATTAACAACATTAGTGACCTTGTTGAAGCCTTCGAAAACATAACCATTAATATTGTATATATGAAAGTGGGAAACTCTATTGAACAAATGTAGGACACCAGAGATTATGGTATTCCAAGCACAACCTCTAGAGAAACTAAAATAAAAAAGAAAAAGACTTAAGGATTGGCTAAGAGGACTGAGGAAAAGAAAGAAAGAAGAGCGATAGACACAACACCACCACCCTGACAACCAGAACCACCAACCGAACCACAACCCTCTCAACCACAACTCCCTTCGACAAATACCAATGTAGGAAAGACTAAATCGATGCTTAGATGAATGTGAAATCTTTCAACTAATACTAAATGATATAGGTGCAGGAAGTTCCACTAACCTGACCATAACATATCAAACCCAAGAAAACTTACCCCCCCCCCCTTATAACATCATTAGTCAATCTCAATTAGAAGAATGGTGAACTAATGACTGGCAGTTCCACACGATAATAACAAATCCATATGCACCATTCCAATCTAAGACGTCCAACTACCCCAATATGACACCAGAGAATATGACGGAGTTACGCCACTATGGTGAATAGCTGAGGGGAATATTGGGGTGAATATTACTTGGAAATACTATGATCGAGAGCCCTATATATATAGACTGCTAACATATATATAATATCTATATGTTCATTATCAAATTTCTTTCTTGTAAAAATATTGTGTGTGTGTGTGTCTATATATATATAGGAAAAATATATTAGATGTAAAATATAGTGATGCATATATATATATATACATAAAAGAGTAAAGTCGCAATGATCAACGATTTTGACATATTCTGTGTCTATGTATTTTTATGCCTATGTGTTATTAATATCTTTCTTACTTTATTATTTAATTACGATATTAATATTCCATCTTATTTGCAATTCAGATGCCAGATGAAGAACCTTCTTACCAAAACAATCATGAAAATGAGTACAATCATGAAAATGAACAAAACCAAGAAAATTCCTGTTGAAACCCGTTACGGATCTAGCCGCTATGATACATCGATTATACAATACGAATCTAAACGTTAAATTATTACTTTATTGATAAATATGGAAGAATACATTATGGTGGATGGAAATAACTTATGGAGAGCATAATTTAGATCTAGATCTCTCTTTCTATATGTACCCCTACAAATGAGCATGAATATGCCTATTTATAGGCCAAAGCACCAGTTCGTTAATTTAGTCTAATTCGTTATATCTTCATAACGAATTAGACTCCATTCGTTATGATTTCATAACGAGTGATGATAACTTAACGAACCAGCCTCCATTCGTTATATTACATAACGAATGGGCTTATAAACTTAACGAACTAGCTCTCCTTCGTTATGCTACCATAACGAATGAGCTTATACCTTAACGAACTAGCTCTCATTCGTTATGCTACCATAACGAATGAGCTTATACCTTAACGAACTAGCATAGCATATAACGAATGGACCTCATTCGCTATACAAACCATAGCGAATGGGCCATTTACAATAAATAAACAATCTAGACTATGTATAACTTATAAGAATGCTACGGACAACCATTTCGTGCACTAACAATTCCGATCAAGAAAATCTTCTGAATATGAATGTTATTGAAAACATGATAGCTCAGAAAATCGCTGAAGCAATCCCTTCTGAATATGAATGCTATTAAGTTACCAGTAACTGTAATTAGGGATAAGACCGAAAGAAACAAATGAAAGTCTAACACTTAGGCTAGTAACAATGTGAATGGAGGAAATAGAAATAGAAATCCATTGCCCAAATAGTCAAAAGTTAACGGTTTTACTTACAAGGATTTCTTGGCCTGTAAGCCAACTAAATTTTCTGGAAATGAAGGATTTATTTCAAATCAAATCTTAGTTTACACTATGACCCGGGAAGAACTCAAAGAAATAATATAAAAGAAATTATGTCCTCCTCATGAAAGAGAAATGATTGCTACTGTGTTCTTAAACCATAAGATGAAAGAAATGTCATGAGTATAGGAAAATATTCTTCGAATATGCAAGAATGGTATCGGATTTGGCTTCGCCAAAACTAGTTCAAATTTATCATTACAATTTGGGAATTAGTAAGTGAAATCCGTGATCTGGTAAAGTCAGCTAGACCTCAGACTATTGAGGAGATAGTTGAGCTAGCCAATACTATGATTGGCGGATTAATCTGAACACATGAAAAAAAAAAACATAAAGAAGGATACGGCCCAAAAGATTACCCAAGAATTTTGAAAGAAAGGAGCAGGTTAATCCTATTCTATAGCCTTTCTGTAAAATTTGCTGAAAGAGACACTTAGGAAGATGTGCTTTTAAGAAAACTAAGTATTGTAATTACTGCAAAATGGTTGGTCATACTGATGAAGAAATTAGAAGGAAAGAAACCTGCGTTTGCTACAACTGCGGAGAACCTGGCCACATCCGTCCAGAATGTCCAAAACTGACAAAGGTGCTTGACAACAAAGCAAAGCACATAGATGGATCTAAGAAGAATGCACGAGCTTTTCAGCTTACTACATAAGAAGAAACAATGATTTCGGACGTCATTGTGGGTACGATTCTTGTTAATGACGTTTATGCTAAAGTGTTATTTCATTCCGAAGCAAATCGGAGTTTTATAAATGCAACTAATTGTCAAGATTTAAATCAACCTTTAACCAAACTTAATCAAGTCTATACAGTAGAAACAGCCGACGGGAATTCTATTCACATTCGTGAAGTACTTCAAGGAAAGAATATATACTTGCTAGGTCACAAGTTTAAAGCAAACTTACTTCCAATGAATCTGGTTGGACTCGATATCATATTAGAAATGGACAGGTTAGCAACCAATCATGCTCGAATCTTATGTAATAAGAATTCTGTTGAGATTCGTACGCCAACAAGAGAGATTATTACAATTCAAGGAGACAAAAATACCTAAGGAAGCAAGGCGTGGTATATATGATTTCCGTAATCCTTAGCATCAAAGGAAAGGAGCTAAAGAAAATTCCGGTAGTATCAGAATATTCTTATGTTTTTCCACAAGATTAACCTGGATTACAACCTGATCGTGAAGTCAAATTTAGAATTTATGTGATACTAGGAATATTGCCAGTAGCTAAAGCACCATAGAGATTAGTGCCAGGAGAGATGTTAGAATTAAAGAAGCAATTAAAGAAACAATTAAAGAAGCACCATAGTTATTAGCGCCATTTATTGTACATGTTAATACTATTATTCAGAATTTTTTATGATTATACTTGAACTTGCTTGCAATGTGTTTACTATTTTTATGATGGAAGTTACGCAAATGCAAACACATACACATAGTGGGAGGGTCCGAAGGGACATACATGCGCCGTCTAACGTTACCACTTCAGTTGTTTCATAAGGTGGTTAACATTTCTCCAATTACTACGGATTCAATTAGAGGAATGGGAGAACAGACTAATTGATTTCATTTACTTTACGTTTGAATAATTATTGCACGACGATCGTTGAATCACGCATATATATGTATATATATGGGATGGCTCATGCGAGAAGTCAAGTTACAGTGAGAAGTGAGAGAAGTTAATCTGGACCATGCATTTAGTTTTAATCTTAAATACTTAAAAAATATGAAAAGGGTATTAAAGAAACATAAAATTTATTCTCTCTCTATTTAATACAATTAATCAAACCATAATAACTTTAAAACAATGTTGTAAAAGTAGGTCTACAAGGCTGAGTACTCGCTACTAGGTATGGTGTCGAGGGGGGGTTCTTTTACTCTGCCTAGTAACTAAAAATTGTTCAAAGGTGGTCAACATCAGTCAGAAATACATCTAGTCGGTTAACTTGGGCCTATTTTACCTTAAAAATACAACATAATTTGTATTTCTATCGTATTAAAGAACGAATATCATTTTTTCAATTAAAGATTAACATTTTTTAGAATAATTTAGTATTTAAAAATGTATTTCTCTTATTTATATTGATATTCACCTATTTTGTTATAAATATTAGTAAACTTATGATATTTGAAATATATATTACCCAAAAATTAATTTTCTTTATATTTATCATGTTCGAGTACTTCCCGAGTACTCCGAGTACTCCCTCAAAGGGGGTCGGCTGCCTAGAGACCGCCTAGCGACTTTTGCAACATTGCTTTAAAATAAAAAAAAAATCAATGAATTCATTCAAACAAAAGAAAAGAAAATTAATAAATATATATTTATAATTTCTTTATCATCTCTCTTGATTTCACGCTACACAACTATAATTTCTTCTTACACTTCTTTAAATTCTTTCTAATATTTAGTTTATTCCTACGCTTCTTCAAAATTTACATACACAGCTTAATTATTTTCCTACAGATATTCAATTTCTTCCTACACCTCTTCTAATTTACCTAAAACCTTTAATTTTCTCGTTCACATCATAATTTCTTTCATACACTTATTAAATTTCTTCCTACACTTCTTCAAAATTTACCCACTTATCTTTAATTTTCTCATATACATCTTAATTTTGTCCTTACATAGATTCAATTTTATCCTGCACTCCAAAATTTACCTACAGATCTTTAATTTTCCCATACACATCTTAATTTCCCTTACGCATATTGAGTTATTCTTACACATCTTCAATTTCGTCCTACACATCTTCAAATTCTTTCTACGAACAACATTTTTTTATCTAATTGCAAAAGGTGATTGATGATGAAGAGGTCTTATATTACCTAAAAACATCTTAATTTGAAATCCTTTTTTTTTCCGAAAAAATTATTCAATTTTTTTTTCAAAAAGCAATCGGTAATGAAAATGCCAAATTTTAGATTAAATACCACAACTTTAAAAATATTTTTACTGGTAAAAATAAAACATAAAATAAATCTCCACTAAAAAATATTTAAGGTGAAACGATGTTGAACTGTAACTCATAATCATATTTATGTCTTGTACAAAGGTAATAAATTTTAACTCATATATATTTGATGGAAAATGTGGATTTTTATTACCTAAAACTACCCTGTCTATTTATTTAAATGACTCTCATAATTTCATTAACTATAATAAATGCCATTAAATTTGTAACGTTATGCTTTTCAAATAATAAATACAAGAGTTTTAATTATTTAATTGTGTGTTATTATTTAGTTATATTAAATAATAATAGAGTGTGGGCTTGGACAATAAAAGATAGAATAAGGGATTGTAATGGTCTTAGGTCCTTGGGCTTTGGTGTATTTAAACACCCCTAAATCTCCCTAAAACTTTAAAACCCTCATTTCCTTTATCAAGCCTCCCTAAACACTCAAAAACACACACAAACACCTTACTTCCATCTGAATCTAGATACAATCCGAACCAAGGTGGTTTTGTGTTCAGATCTTCACCTAAAAAACGAGAAACAAGGAACGAATCTAGATTCAAGCGCCGAATCAGATCTGAAGCAGAACTAGAGCTCATAAAGGTATGTTTTGATATAAAAATTAGGTTTTAGACATCAGTTTGTCTTAAGATTTGATACGATGGCAAATCAGTCCTTATTCTGTTAGGAAAATGTAAACTTGATCGTAAATATGATGCTTGGATTGAAATGGGACAAACGAGTGATGTTTCGACCGAGTTAAAGTAAGAAAATGTAGTCGTTATGCCGCCGAACAAGTTTCATCAATACAACGGGAAAAACGAGATGTAAGAGTGTGATTAGAATGGAAAGGCATGAAAAACCCGATTTGAATTGAGTTCATTAGAAACTCGATTCGTTTGGAGGAAAAATGACTCAAATTGAAATAAATTGAAACGAATTAAATCGAATTGAAACGAATCGAATCGAACTGAAACATATCGAAATGAAATGAAACAAATCGAATTAAATTGAAAGTAATTGAATCGAATTGAAACTCGATTAGAATGAAAGCCCCTTGGACCCTGCTAGGGGCTGCCACCCCTTGAACCTCGCTGCCATGGGCACTGCCCCAGACCCCCGTTCGTTGAGTGTTTCATTAACCCAGAAGTATGATATAGTTAGAAGTAGTTAATGAATACTTATAATTATTACATAGTTAGCCGTGCACAGCTAAGGAGGGTAGTACAGTTAACTCAGAGAGGAACATGACACATGTGATTTTCTAGCCCCATTTCCATGCTATGTTTCGGAGTTGTGTGCATACTCGATGTGAGTAGTTAACAAACTTACCTTGAGTAGTAAGTGTATGATATGTGAACGTTTTATGAATGATAAACGAATGATATATGAATGCTGTAGGAAAAATTGAGAGTATGTATGAAATTTTGCTTTCTCATTCGTTATGACGAATGGTTTCAGGTTAAGCATCATTCGCTATCTCATTCGTTATGACGAATGGTTTCAGGTTAGGCATCATTCGCTATGACGAATGGTTTCTTTCGTTATAACGAATGGTTAGATTTGTTGTCTCATCAAGGTGAATGAATGAATAACGAATGAGTAGACCATTCGTGACCTCTATTAGACAAATGAGAGGTTCATTCATTACAATAGCACACGGGTGTGACCTATTCGCTATGACAGTTTAGCAAATGACAAGCTATTCGCTTAACATAACGAAGGAACATCAACAATTATCCAATCTTTGACTCATATTGTCAAAGTCAAAATTGATATGAACATGGACGTTCAACCCTGCACCTGAGTTGCAATTTACCCCTGAATTACGATGTAACAACCTGAAATTGGCATCAATAGGCTCGTAGACACAGCGCCTATGAACCCCAATCAACCATACACCTAAAACTTCCGTCTTAATGGAGCATTTGATCGATATATCAATACAGCTCAATATTCACTTAATTAACCCATCAAAGGTTAACGAATTTCAACGAGAATCGTTGCGTTTGATTCGTCTTTACAATTTATATTGATCTAGGAAGACTAAATGAGCCAAGCATAAACGAACAAGCTTTTCGGTATAAAACGTACCTTAGACGAATCGTTTTGACGAACACAATCTAGTCTTGGAACATGTCTTGCTTGTCAAACATGTATCACCCCAGCTAAAGCGGAAAAGCCTGAGTGTGACGTACAGATTGCTCAAAACACATGTGACACTATTAAGTACACTAGTTTGGAATAAATATAAAGGAACACACATCTAGGCAACATGTCCATCTATGTTAAGTATCCTAAGTACTAATGTCTTTGTCACAGCATCATCCTTTAAATAAGGTACATGTATCATATATATAAAATAATGTCAGCAAAATGAATACTTGGTGAGTTCACACAAGTTTTGATATAAGTAAATAAAAATCTACAATTCCATGAACAATTGTAAATAAGCAAGTAAAGTCCTTTCCAGTTAGGATTGTGCACCAACGTACTCGGATAATAGCACAGATAAGTGTCTTTTCCGTTCGTAACAACCAATGTACTCAGATCGGGGATCCCTATTCCACTCATAACATCGAAGTCATGAGTGCATGGGGGGGTATGTTCATACTTGTTGAGGAAACCATGGGCAAGTAATCTTTGAGCAAGTAAGTAGATAAACACACAAGTCCATATAACGAATTATAGTTTGTAAATAATGAATAAACGAAATTGAAATTTGGATAGGATATATATGCTACCCCCAAAAGTAAAACGTAGAAAGGGGTGTGAGAAACTCACCTTCAAGTTGAAGACACATATTACGTACTTAAACTGTTCATCTTTCTTTCATACATACGTAAGTATATACCTTCCTTCTTACTTCCATTCTTTCTTTCTTTTGTACTTTCATAATTTAATCTTACTTTACGTACATACTTATACGTTTTAAAGAGCCTTTTACCCTATAACTTCACATATATTATTAAGGTCTGCCACCCTCCTTCACAGATATTATTAGAATCTGCCACCCTCCTTCACATATATTATTAGGGACTGCCACCCTCTTTCACAGATATTATTAGGGTAAGCCACCCTCTTATCGTCAATTCATACGTACCTTCCTTTTCTTATATATATATACACACACACTTTCATACACACTCATAATCTTTTCTACATCATTCATATATCATACATACATCATTCATATACATTCATATATCATACATTCATCATTCATAGACATTCTTATATCATACATATATCATTTAAAAAAATTCACATAGCATACACTTACCATTTAAGGTAAGTGTATTAACTGAACCTGCCGATTATGCACACATCCCCGAAAACATAACAAGGAAGCGGGGCTAGAAACTCACCTCTGTCCTGTTATGTTCACCGTTAATGGTTATTCCTTTCTTTAACTGGGCTCGGCTAACTGTACATCAATTATAAGTATCAATATTTGCCCCAATTTCATTATATTGGTTTCAGCAGAAACGGTTAAGTCTGGTCTATTCTAATTGAGTGTCCCCTTTCCATTCGAATACATTTGTATTCGAATACCTATGTATTCGAATATTTTTTTATTCTAATACTTTTGTATTCGAATACCTTTGTATTAGAATACCCTTGTATTCGAATACTTTTGTATGCAAAGGACATTGTATACGAATTGACCATGTATTCGAATGGCAATGTATGCGAAGGACATTGTATGCAAATTGACCATGTATTCGAATGGCAATGTATGCAAAGGAAATTGTAAGCAAATTGATCGTGTATTCGAATGGCAATGTATTCGAACGGGATTGTATTCGAACATGACTTGTTTTCAACTGGAATTGACTTCTAGGAAATTGTGTTCGATTGAAATTGTATTCGAATAGGGTTGTTTCATAAGGAATTTGTATTCGATTGGTCCACCTATTCGAACATACCCTCTGATGTTGTATTCGAATGGTAGCCCATTCGAATACACCCATTGTTTTATTGTCCATACCTATTTTTTTTATCATTATAAGTATATATTTTATCATCCATTCACATAGTTTATTGTTATATAACCTCCTAAGCCGTCTTCCTTACCCTTGGACCAAAATCAATCATTCTTAGAAATAAAGTTTAGACCTTTATCGATTTCAAACCCGTTTTAGGCTAGGTCTATGGTTTTCACATTGACCGTATATAATAACGAGTTCGTTAAGTCCTTTTTTAGCATCAAGTTTACATTTTTAGGGTACATCAATACCCGATTTGCCTTAGTACTAAATCCTAGGGCAAACCATTCTTAAAAACTCAACCATTATACATAAAACGTACATTTTTACGTTTTTAGGCTACGGCTAGCTTCGATGTGTAACTAAGGACATGTGTCTTGCTTGTATATTCAAGATCTATCCAAATCTAAGCTCGATACTTGGTCTTCGATCTTGAGTCACGGCCGTAAGGGGTGGAGAAGGTTTGTGTGTGCTTTTGAGTGTGTAGGAGGTTAGAAGATAAGAATGAGGGTTTTAGGGAAGTCTAAGGAGTATTTATACCCTCTTAAGCCCATGGAGCTAAGGCCCTTCACCATCCTTATTCAATCTTTCATTAACCAAGTCCATACTCTTCTATTTTATTTAACTTAATTAAATAATAACACACTTTTAAAAAAACGCATTTCCTTTTATTTAATATTATCAAAAGTATGATGTTACAAGTCTTCTCTCCTTAAAGAGGTTTCGTACCCGAAACCTAACTATTACTTAAACAAATCTGGATAAAATTTGCGCATTTCCTCTTCAACTTCCCAAGTGGCATTTTATCCTTTACTTTGCTTCCATATCACTTTCACTAACGGGATAACTTTATGGCGAAGTTGCTTTTCCTTGCGGTCAACTATCTCTATAGGTTTCTCAATGTAGTTCACTGTTCATCAACCTCGACGTCTACCAATGACACATGAGACGTGTCATCAGCTAGACATTTCCTTAGGTGAGAAACATGAAAGGTTGAATAAATTCCTTCTAACTATTCAGGGAAATCTAACTTGTAGGCCACTTCACCCACACGATCCATAATCTTAAACGTTCCAACGTACCTCGGACTCAACTTTCCCCTCTTTCTAAAATGGATAATTCCCTTCCAAGGCGAGACCTTGAGCATCACATTGTCTCCAACGTCAAACTCGTTTGGTCGTCGCCGCTTATTAGAATATGAATTATGTCTGTCTTTAGCAGCTTTCATCCTTTCCTTGATTTGATCAATCTTTCAAGAGGTTTCATGCACAACTTCTAGACTTCCAATCTATTTCTGACCAATCTCTCCCCAACATACATGAGCTTTACATCGTCTTCCATACAACATCTCAAACGGTTGCATGCGAATACTTAAATGGTAGCTATTGTTATAGGAGAACTCTGCCAGATGCAGATGATCGTCCCAACTTCCCCCAAAGTCTAAAACACAAGCACACAGCATATCCTCAAGGGTTTGGATAGTACTTTCAGACTAGACTGCCCATCTGTTTGAGAATGATACGTCGTACTGATGTTCAGTCTTGTTCCCATATCTTCATGGATCCAGAATCTAGAAGTGAAATGAGTATCTCTATCAGAAACGATCGACAATGGTACTCCATGCTTAGTCATAACTTCTTTTATGAACAAATTTGCTAACGTTTCTGATGAGATGACTTCTCGTACAGGAAGAAAGTGAGCACTTTTCGTCAAACCGTCCACAATCACCCAAATGGTATCATGATGTTTAGTTATATGCGGCAGCTTAGTGATGAAATCCATGGTCATGTGTTCCCATTTCCATTCTGGTACTCTAAGGGCTGCATTTTCCCATAAGGCTTCTGATGCTCTACTTTGACTTTTAAGCAAGTTAAGTACTTACTGACATAATCTACCACATCATTTTTCATTCCCGTCCACCAATAATCTTTCTTCAAATCTTGATACATCTTAGTGGATCCCGGATGGATTGAATATCTTGACTTATGCGCTTCATCTAAGATTCGACCCCTAAGATTTCCATTACGTGGAATCCACATGTGGTCAAACCTAGTCTCAACACCATGAGTGTTTTCCATCAGCTCGTCTTGCTGACCAACAATTATTTCCTTCTTCATTAATCCTTCATCTTTAAGCACCCCAGTCTGCATCTTGATGATATCTTCGAAGAGTCCGAGTTAATAATCAACTTATATGACTTCACAGTTGCAATGACTTCTTCATTCTTACGGATTAGCGCGTCAGCGACCACATTAGATTTACCAGGGTAGTTGTCACACCCGGCCCTGAGCGGCGGAAACAGCCGGGCGCGCACGAGTGGGGATTGATACTTAAGCACGGGCCATTGCAAACATTCAAAGTAAGATTTTCATTTCGCATGAAAAGTTTAATACAAATACATTACATTGTTTAAAATTTACATAAAAACATCCAGGTATAAAAATTGTTGAAGATTTCCACGCCATATCCCCATGCGCGGCGGGAACAACCACGCGCAACGAAGGGATAGAACTAAAATCTTCCAAAAAGCTAGTTTAGATGTTCAGCGTGAGGTGCTCTAAGTGTGACTCCATGCGCTACCTAGTTATCTCCTGAAAGACACGTAAAAACATTTGAATCAGTATAAACTGAGTGAGTTCACAAGTCTTAGTAACTTGATAAATCGTATTGCATCATAATCTTGATACAAATCATTCTGAAACATAATTCTGATAGCATTATTAAAACACATGCTTGGTAAAACATAGTTATATCAACATATTCTGATAAAATCGTTCCGCGGGTTACGCGCGAACATTTCTGGGAACTGTGCTCGTCTATGCAAAGTGGCGCTGCCACTACGAGCTAAAATAAGTAATACCGTCCCGCGGGTTACGCGCGAACGTTTCAGGAACATGTGCTCGTCCATGCAAAGTGGCGCTGCCACTACGAGCTAAAATAATAATACCGTCCCGCGGGTTACGCGCGGACGTTGTGCCGGAAAACAAGGCGCTCGTCCATGCAAAGAGGCGCGACCCCTACGAGCGGGTTCAATCCCATAGTACTGCCCCATGACCATACTAGGCACTCGTCCATGCAAAGAGGTGCGACCCCTACGAGTGGGTGGATCAAACCAGCAGTCCCTACCCTTAGAGTTCCAATGGTAAAGTGATCACTTACTCGAGTTCTAGCGCACATACATCGAAAACCTTAGATAACCGTTTGCATTACTCATCATGAAACATAACTTAAACACATAATCGCTTGCATAGCTTGTAAGTATACCATGATAAAACATTATTTAAGTACGTGTCCCTCGCCCCGAAAACAGTTTAAAAATAGTGAAAACAGTGAAAATAGGGGCTGTGAGACTCACCTGTGGTTCTTGTTAAGGGATTAATCGAGATTCGGGTTTTCTTGGTGTTGGCCCCGGAATCGAAGGTCTAGAATACGATTAAATAACAAGAAGTATATATATTAAGATCAAGAAATAGGAGAATATGAGGTTTGGAAAGTAGATCTCAAGTTTATAACCTCGGCTTACCTAGTAACTGGGACGGAATCGAAAATAACGGATGCTCGGGAGATGATTAGTGCAAGTTTGCAGTTCTTTGGAGTGTGTTTTGAGTGATAATTTAGGTTACATATTTATAGGCAAACTCAAGGGAACACAATCCCTTGCTTTAGGGGATTGAAATCTTTTCATATCTAGGTGTAATGATGATAAAGTATGGAAATTATTATTGTTTATTGTTTACTTATAAGTGGAGGAGTGGACAAAAGATCTTGATTTGATTTGGACAGGACATGCAGGTCTGGGGTTGGTGAGAATAGGGTGGCTGACAGTTGACTTTTCATGTTACAGTGTGCTTTTTCAGGTACTTTTGTCAGTGTACAGTAAAAAGTGGAAAAATCTCTGAAACACGCTACTGTTTCCTTTTGGGCGGGAGTAATCTCCTTATGTCTGGAGAATAGACTAAGTGTTCTGTGCGCATCACTTTGTGCGCATAGCTTTCTGCGTGAAGGACATTTCTTTGCTGCGGGTAGGTGCGTAACCTTCTCGCAGTTAGGGACATTGAGTTTCATTTGTAGATTCTCCAGGTGGTCTTGGTATTTCAACATAGTGATCAGTTATGTTGAAGTCAATTCCATCTTGGAGCTTCAGACAAACTGGCTCTCAATGTTCCCGCCATGCGGGGAGGTTAGTTCCCTTCCGCACGCGCATAAACGATCTAGGATGCACCCGCCTTAGCATCATGCGGGATGGTCAATCCATAGACAACATAACGTTAAGTTACATGAAAACATAAAGCCAAAACATTCGCGCATGGCGCATATAACATATGCTCACGCTGGTTCTTAACATGGTGCGCTCGCGCAGGGCGCACATAACAAATGCACGCGCTGACTAACATGGCGCGCTCGCGCAGGGCGCACATAACAAATGCACGCGCTGACTAACATGGCGCGCATAATATTTACAATCACCTAATTATTAGGTTGATTACTTAGTTTAAGGGATTGGGAATTTACCGGGTGTCACATTCTCCCCTCGTTAAACGAATTTCGTCCCGAAATTTAGGAGACGTTGCTGGCAGAAGCCATGTTCTGAAAGAGGTGTGGGTATTTCTTGCGCATTTGGTCTTCTCTTTCCCAAGTGAATTCAGGCCCACGCCTCGAGTTCCATTGAACCTTTACTAACTTGATTTTGCTCCTGCGTAACTTTTGTTCTTTCCAATCGGTTACTGCTATAGGTTCTTCTATGAAGTGCAGCTGTTTGTCGATGTGAATCTCTTCCATCGGCAAAATCAACGTTTCGTCAGATAAGCACTTTTTGAGGTTGGACACATGAAACGTATCATGAACTCCACTGAGTTCGGCGGGTAAACAGAGTTTATAAGCAACCGGACCGATCCTTTCCAGGATCTCGAATGGTCCAATGAAGCGCGGATTCAACTTTCCTCGCTTGCCGAAACGGGGGACTCCTTTCCATGGAGAGACTTTCAAAAGTACTTTATCCCCTACTTGAAATTCCAATGGTTTCCTTCGCACATCTGCGTAGCTCTTCTGTCTGTCGCGCGCTGTCTTAAGGCGATCCCTTATCTGAAAAATCTTGTCTGTTGTTTCTTGGATCAATTCTGGACCAGTCATTTGCTTGTCACCTACTTCAGCCCAGCACAGTGGGGATCTACACTTGCGCCCATACAAAGCTTCGAACGGCGCAGCCTTAATGCTTGTCTGATAAGTGTTGTTGTAAGAAAATTCAACCAATGGGAGATGAGTATCCCAGCTACCTTCGAAATCGATTGCGCACGCGCGTAGCATATCTTCCAATGTCTGGATTGTTCGCTCGCTTTGCCCATCCGTTTGAGGATGATATGCCGTACTCATGTCAAGACGAGTACCTAAAGCCCCTTGTAACGATCTCCAAAACCTTGATGTGAACCGACTATCTCTATCAGAAATGATGGACACTGGGACTCCATGTTTTGAAACTACTTCTCGAATATACAGTCGGGCTAACTTTTCCATCTTATCGGTTTCCTTGATCGGCAGGAAGTGCGCTGACTTAGTTAGCCGATCCACAACAACCCATATTGTGTCATAACCCCCAGGTGTCCTTGGCAGTTTGGTGATGAAGTCCATAGAGATTTGTTCCCACTTCCACATGGGAATTTCTGGCTGTTGAAGCAACCCTGATGGTTTCTGGTATTCAGCCTTTACCTTCGAACACGTCAGGCACTTACTGACATACGTCGCGATGGCGCCTTTAAGATTGGGCCACCAATACAGCGTTTTAACATCTTGGTACATCTTGTCTGCGCCAGGATGTACGGAATACCGCGTCTTGTGAGCTTCGTTCAATACCTGCTCGCGCAATCCTCCCTTGAGAGGGACCCATATGCGGTTAGCGAAATATAGATTGCCGTTCTCTTTAAGTTCCAAATTCTTAACCATACCCCCAAGGCATTCGTTTTTGACAAAATCTGGTTTCAAGGCTTCTTGCTGAGCTTCTCGGATGCGGGTAGAGAGATCTGCGTGAATGGTCAACCTTAGAGCCTTGACTCGTAGCATTTTTATTCGCTCCTTCCTACTTAGCGCGTCTGCTACCACATTCGCCTTTCCAGGGTGGTACTTAATTTCACAATCATAATCGTTCAACAACTCCACCCATCTTCGTTGCCTCATGTTTAAATCCTTTTGATCAAATATATGTTGAAGGCTCTTGTGATCCGTAAAGATTATACACTTTGTACCATAGAGGTAATGGCGCCAAATCTTTAGCGTGAAGACAACCGCTCCAAGTTCTAAATCATGCGTTGTGTAGTTCTTTTCATTGGTCTTGAGTTGGCGTGAGGCATACGCTATGACTTTGTCTCGCTGCATAAGGACACATCCAAGTCCCTGATGTGAAGCGTCGCAGTAAACAACAATGTCATCCATCCCCTCGGGCAAAGACAAAATTGGCGCACTACATAACTTCTGTTTCAACATTTGAAATGCTGTTTCCTGATTTTCGCCCCAAACAAACTTCTTGTCTTTCTGAGTTAGCGCGGTCAGGGGTAGAGCTATCTTGGAGAAGTTCTCAATGAAGCGTCGATAGTAGCCAGCTAGTCCTAGGAATTGCCTCACCTCAGTTGGGGTTTTTGGCGCTTCCCAGTTTTCGATGGCCTTGACTTTGGAAGGATCAACGTGAATTCCTTTCTCGTTTACAACGTGACCGAGAAAGTGAACTTCTCTAAGCCAAAACTCGCACTTGGAAAACTTCGCATACAACTTTTCTTTCCTCAACAATTCCAAAATCAATCTCAGGTGTTGCTCATGCTCGGCCTTGGTCCGTGAGTAAATCAGAATATCATCTATAAACACAATCACAAACTTGTCCAAGTATGGTTTGCACACGCGGTTCATCAGATCCATGAATACAGCCGGCGCATTAGTTAGCCCGAAAGGCATTACTAAGAACTCATAATGGCCGTATCTAGTTCTGAAGGCTGTTTTCGGCACATCTTCCTCATGGACCCTAAGTTGGTGGTATCCTGACCGTAGATCTATCTTCGAATAATAACTGGATCCCTGCAACTGGTCAAATAAGTCGTCAATCCTCGGTAAGGGGTACCGATTCTTGACTGTCAGCTTGTTCAGCTCCCTGTAGTCAATACACATTCTGAACGAACCATCCTTCTTCTTAACAAATAGTACTGGATCTCCCCAAGGTGAAAAGCTTGGGCGTATGAAACCCTTATCCAATAGTTCCTGTAACTGATTGGATAGCTCTTGCATCTCAGATGGAGCTAGTCGATAAGGCGCTCGAGCTACTGGCGCAGCTCCTGGGGCTAAATCAATACGAAACTCGACTTGTCGCGGCGGCGGTAATCCGGGCAAATCTTCAGGAAAAACTTCTGGAAATTCGCGCACTACTGGTAAGTCTTCAATTCTTCGCTCATCTCCTTTCTTCTCTACGACATGCGCCAGGAAGGCGTAGCACCCTTTCCTTAGGCACTTTCGCGCCTTTAGGCACGAAATCAGTTTCGTCGCAACTCCCCTTCTTTCCCCTTGAATTACCAAGGTTTCTCCGTTCAACAGTGGGATCCGAACCTGCTTCTCATGGCAAATAACTTCCGCGCGGTTCTCGACTAACCAATCCATACCTACCACAATGTCAAAACTTCCCAAGTCTATTGGCAACAAGTTAATATTGAACCCGTGACCTCCCATGACTATAACACATTGTTCAGTTCTTTCGTTCGCGCATAACTGCCTACCATTGGCTAGTTCTATAGTATAAGGCGTGTCTAGTCTACTGGTTGCTAGGCCTAGGGAGTCTTTAAACTCAGCGGATATAAAACTTAGGTCAGCGCCAGTATCAAATAAGACAGATGCAAAATGTCCGTTAAGCAAAAACGTACCGGTTACCACATTCGGCTCTTCTTTAGCTTCGCCTGCGCCGATCACAAAAGCTCTCCCGTGAGCTTGGTTCCCCTTTTGCGGGCAATCCCGACTAAAATGCCCTGGCTTCCCGCATGCGTAGCAGTTGTCGCTTGCTCCAGCTTCTCTGATACGGCAATTCATCGTCTTGTGCCCTGGTCTGCCACATTTGGCACATTCGATTCTTGCGCATTCACCCTCGTGGTGATACTTGCATTTGTTGCACCATGGGCGAGGCCCGCTGTATCCTTTTCGTGGTGGCTCCGCGGCCTGAATCGCGTAAACCCTTGCGCTTTCCTGCTTCTTGAACGGTGGCTGCTTGGAGTCGGACCCTCGGTGGTGAGAGTTCCATTTCCTCTTGGGGTCAGAGGTTCGCTGCTCGATTCCGCGCGTAGTCAACATACCTGCACGGATCGTATCCCTTGTAAGGGTGATGGCCCGCGCTACCGCCTCATCAAAGGTTGGAGGCGCTGCGGCGTTGAGCGGAACCCTAACAACATGAGGTAACCCAAAAATATACCTCTCGATCTTCTTTTCCTCCGTGTTTGCCATGTCTGGCACCAACTGGCAAAGTTCGTTGAACCGGTTGTTGTAGGCGTCGATATCCGTTCCTACCATGGTGTGGTTCCAGAATTCCTGTTGTAGATTCTGGATTTCTGCGCGAGAGCAGAACTTTCTCATCATCATCTCCTTCAGTTCCTCCCAGGTCTTGTGGAGAGCAACTTCTCGCCCCAATGTTTTCGTTTGAAGCTTCCACCAAGACGAAGCTGCCTCTTGGAACATGCAGGTCGCGTAAAGGACCTTCTGGTTCTCACTACATCCGCTAATGGAGAGAACTGTCTCCATCTTGTCAATCCAGTTGTAGAGCCCAATGGCCCCTTCGGTTCCCTTGAATGGCCAAGGCTTACAGGCCATGAATGTCTTATAGGAGCATCCTTTGTCCAAGGCTCCTGATTCGGGTTCTGGGGTCTCATTCTGACGACCCTGACTTGATTCGGCCTTGCTGGCCTCATGTGTCGCAATCGCCTGCGCGATTATTTCCGCGAGTTCCTCGGGTGTCATGGTAATTCCTTTGGCTTTAGTTGGAGGCATTCTTGCTTTAAAAGAGTGAAAATATATCAGACTTAGCGCATGTACTCTGAGCACATAATGTTATCATTATTTACTAGACAGTGTGACCCGTGTTCCTAAGTGTGTGTATAGTTTCTTTTGAAAATATTTTCTTTGAAAAATATTTCATGCGATTCCCCAACGGTTATAGTCTAGGTTAAAACTTCTTTTCCTAGTTCGCTATAACCAGTGCTCTGATACCAATCTGTCACACCCGGCCCTGAGCTGCGGAAACAGCCGGGCGCGCACGAGTGGGGATTGATACTTAAGCACGGGCCATTGCAAACATTCAAAGTAAGATTTTCATTTCGCATGAAAAGTTTAATACAAATACATTACATTGTTTAAAATTTACATAAAAACATCCAGGTATAAAAATTGTTGAAGATTTCCACGCCATATCCCCATGCGCGGCGGGAACAACCACGCGCAACGAAGGGATAGAACTAAAATCTTCCAAAAAGCTAGTTTAGATGTTCAGCGTGAGGTGCTCTAAGTGTGACTCCATGCGCTACCTAGTTATCTCCTGAAAGACACGTAAAAACATTTGAATCAGTATAAACTGAGTGAGTTCACAAGTCTTAGTAACTTGATAAATCGTATTGCATCATAATCTTGATACAAATCATTCTGAAACATAATTCTGATAGCATTATTAAAACACATGCTTGGTAAAACATAGTTATATCAACATATTCTGATAAAATCGTTCCGCGGGTTACGCGCGAACATTTCTGGGAACTGTGCTCGTCTATGCAAAGTGGCGCTGCCACTACGAGCTAAAATAAGTAATACCGTCCCGCGGGTTACGCGCGAACGTTTCAGGAACATGTGCTCGTCCATGCAAAGTGGCGCTGCCACTACGAGCTAAAATAATAATACCGTCCCGCGGGTTACGCGCGGACGTTGTGCCGGAAAACAAGGCGCTCGTCCATGCAAAGAGGCGCGACCCCTACGAGCGGGTTCAATCCCATAGTACTGCCCCATGACCATACTAGGCACTCGTCCATGCAAAGAGGTGCGACCCCTACGAGTGGGTGGATCAAACCAGCAGTCCCTACCCTTAGAGTTCCAATGGTAAAGTGATCACTTACTCGAGTTCTAGCGCACATACATCGAAAACCTTAGATAACCGTTTGCATTACTCATCATGAAACATAACTTAAACACATAATCGCTTGCATAGCTTGTAAGTATACCATGATAAAACATTATTTAAGTACGTGTCCCTCGCCCCGAAAACAGTTTAAAAATAGTGAAAACAGTGAAAATAGGGGCTGTGAGACTCACCTGTGGTTCTTGTTAAGGGATTAATCGAGATTCGGGTTTTCTTGGTGTTGGCCCCGGAATCGAAGGTCTAGAATACGATTAAATAACAAGAAGTATATATATTAAGATCAAGAAATAGGAGAATATGAGGTTTGGAAAGTAGATCTCAAGTTTATAACCTCGGCTTACCTAGTAACTGGGACGGAATCGAAAATAACGGATGCTCGGGAGATGATTAGTGCAAGTTTGCAGTTCTTTGGAGTGTGTTTTGAGTGATAATTTAGGTTACATATTTATAGGCAAACTCAAGGGAACACAATCCCTTGCTTTAGGGGATTGAAATCTTTTCATATCTAGGTGTAATGATGATAAAGTATGGAAATTATTATTGTTTATTGTTTACTTATAAGTGGAGGAGTGGACAAAAGATCTTGATTTGATTTGGACAGGACATGCAGGTCTGGGGTTGGTGAGAATAGGGTGGCTGACAGTTGACTTTTCATGTTACAGTGTGCTTTTTCAGGTACTTTTGTCAGTGTACAGTAAAAAGTGGAAAAATCTCTGAAACACGCTACTGTTTCCTTTTGGGCGGGAGTAATCTCCTTATGTCTGGAGAATAGACTAAGTGTTCTGTGCGCATCACTTTGTGCGCATAGCTTTCTGCGTGAAGGACATTTCTTTGCTGCGGGTAGGTGCGTAACCTTCTCGCAGTTAGGGACATTGAGTTTCATTTGTAGATTCTCCAGGTGGTCTTGGTATTTCAACATAGTGATCAGTTATGTTGAAGTCAATTCCATCTTGGAGCTTCAGACAAACTGGCTCTCAATGTTCCCGCCATGCGGGGAGGTTAGTTCCCTTCCGCACGCGCATAAACGATCTAGGATGCACCCGCCTTAGCATCATGCGGGATGGTCAATCCATAGACAACATAACGTTAAGTTACATGAAAACATAAAGCCAAAACATTCGCGCATGGCGCATATAACATATGCTCACGCTGGTTCTTAACATGGTGCGCTCGCGCAGGGCGCACATAACAAATGCACGCGCTGACTAACATGGCGCGCTCGCGCAGGGCGCACATAACAAATGCACGCGCTGACTAACATGGCGCGCATAATATTTACAATCACCTAATTATTAGGTTGATTACTTAGTTTAAGGGATTGGGAATTTACCGGGTGTCACAGTAGTACTTGATATCACAGTCATAGTCTTTTATCAACTCTAACCGTCTTCTCTGTCTCATATTCAGCTCCTTATGCTCAAAAAAGTATATCAAACTTTTATGATCGGTGTAGATGGTACACTTAGTACCATATAAAAAATGTCTACATATATTGAGAGCATGTATGACTGCTGCTAGCTCTAGATCATGCATCGGATAAGTACTCTCATGAACCTTCAACTGTCTAGACGCATAATCTATCACTTTTCCTTGTTGCATCAACACGCAACCTAACCCACGATGCGAAGCATCCGTACAAACAACCAAATCCTCATCACCATTGGATAGAGCAAGGTTTGGAGCTTGTATGAGCCATCTCTTCAATTCCTCAAAAGCCTCCTCTTGAAACTTTCCCCAGCTAAATACTACTGTATTTCGGGTCATTCCGGTCAATGGTGCAGCTATCTTGGAGAAGCCCTCAATGAATCTCCTATAATAACCAGCCAACCCAAAGAAGCTCCGTATATCAGTCGGGTTATGCGGTGTCTTCCGGTTTGTTATTGCCTCAATCTTAGCTAGGTTCACGGTAATCCCTTCAGGATTGATCACGTGACCAATAAACTGCACTTCAGGCTACCAGAATGCGCATTTTGAAAACTTAGCATACAACTTCACTTCCTTCAATACCTCCAACACTTCTCTTAGATGCTCAGCATGGTTAGACTCGCTCTTGGAATAAATCAATATATCATAAATGAAAACGATAACTGACTTGTCTAACACTGGCCGACACACCCTATTCATCATGTCCATAAATGCTGCGGGAGCATTCGTAAGACCGAATGTCATAACGAGGAACTTGTAGTATCCATACCACGTCAGAAACGTTGTTTTAGGAATGACTGCCTCTTTCACTTTCAGCTGATGATAGCCTGATCTAAGGTCTATGCGCGAGAACCAGATCGAACATTGTAGTTGATCGAACAAATCATCAACCTGTGGAAATGGATATCTATTCTTCACCGTAAGTTTATTCAACTCATGATAGTCTATGCAAATTCTCATGCCTCTGTCCTTCTTCTTAACAAACAACACCGGTGCGCCCCACGGGGAAACACTTGGTCTTATAAAACCTTTATCGTGGAGTTCTTGTAGTTGGGACATCAATTCTTTCATCTCAGACGGCACCAGGCGGTAAGGTGCTTTCGCAACGGGGTGTGCTCCTGGGATTAAGTCTATTTGAAATTCTATCTCTCGTTTCGGTGGCAACCCCAGGAGATCCTCAGGGAACACTTCTGGGTAGTCGCACACAACATGAACATCTTTCACTTCTTCTGTCTCGACCGTAGCTTTGACAACATACGCCAGGTAGGCACCGCACCCTCTTCGTAACAAACCTTCGGTTTTTATCATCTAAATGACATTAAGACCTGAACCTTCTTTATCACCATAAATCGTCACTGTACTACCATCCAAGGACTTTAATCTTATCAACCTACTCTTACACACTATCTGAGCCTCAAACTCAGATAGCCAATCCATCCCCAACACCGCATCGAACCCTCCTAAGGTTATAACATACAGGGTCACAGGGAACTCACGTCCCCCTAACTCTATCTTACAATCCTTAACCATTCTCATTATCCTAACCGAGTTTTCACTAGCGGTTTCTACTATAAATGTTTCAAGCACACGACAACATTTCATTGCTGCTAACTTACTAACTGTCATGGCTACAAAACTTTTATTCTCACCTTAATCAAATACTAAAGAAGAAATATTGTTTACTAGGAATGTACATGTCACCACATTAGGGATCTGTCTGACCTGTTCTTGAGTCAACATGTAAGCTCTGGTCTTAGGCCTGGATGGTTCAGCATCTTTCTTCCCACCTCCTCCGACTTCGGCACATTCTCTTACCATATGACCCTTCTTCCCGCACTTGTAACATGTGGGCTCGGTGTTGCTTTCATGAGCGTAATGCCCCACCTTCCCACATTTATAACAGGCATTTGATCCCAGCCTGCACTCTCCACTATGAGATTTCCCACACTGGTAACAGACATCCGTACTTTTACCCCACTTGGACTCACCACTGTGCATCTTACCACACGTCTTAGATGACTTCTTCTCCCATACCCTTTGTTGCTTATCCTTGGGTTCCACAATTGGGTACAGGGCCGCTTAGCAAAGCAACCCATTTTTTCTCTCTCTTATATTCTAATATCACATCATTCACAGCCAGGTCTTCGTAAACCATCTCTGCGAGCTCAACAGCAGAGTCAAAAGTAGCAGGTTTAGTTATCCTGACTAAAGTGCTGACGTTCTGCGTCAATCCTCTTATGTAGCACTTGATTCTTTTGGCT
>NW_027498947.1:0-104093 GCF_021521415.1 Bidens hawaiensis
TTACTAAAGGAATTTTACAACAATTCTCTGCTCCTAAAACTCCTGAACAAAATAGTGTTGCAGAAAGAAGGAACATAACACTAATAGAAGCTGCAAGAACCATGCTAGCAGATGCTTTCCTACCTGTCACCTTTTGGGCAGAGGTAATCAATACAGCCTGCTATGTTCAGAACAGAGTACTTCTCAACAAAAGTCAAGACAAAACTCCTTATGAGATTTTGTTTAAAAGAAATCCCTACATCAAGTTTCTCAAGATATTTGGATGCAAATGTTCACCGTTGAACATCAAGGAGTATATCAACAAGTTTCAAGCTAAATCCTTGGATTGTTTCTTTGTTGGTTACTCAACACACTCAAAAGCTTATATAGTCTATGTCAGTTTAATACTATAGATGGTACTGCATGGCTGTTTGATCTTGAGAAGTTAATCAAATCTTTCAAGATTTATCCTGAGGACTTCGAAGAA
Organism: Bidens hawaiensis; assembly: GCF_021521415.1. Classification (NCBI taxonomy): domain Eukaryota; kingdom Viridiplantae; phylum Streptophyta; class Magnoliopsida; order Asterales; family Asteraceae; genus Bidens; species Bidens hawaiensis. The sequence continues at coordinate 467 of NW_027498947.1, forward strand.
ACATTGTATAAGACTAGTGTGGTTGTAGAGGAAACTTCAAAGACACTTGATTTAGACAAGTTATGGTCAAAAGTTGCTAGAAAAAGGCCTGAATAAAACTTCATAAAGCATCCTTCAACTACTGAAAATGAACAAGCTCCATTTCAAGAACAAGATCAAGCAAATCAAGACAATCAGGAAAATCAAGATGATCATGTTTTGAATGAAGTAGATCCAAACAATCAAAGTGAAACTGAAGAAGCAAGAAGAAATGAAAGATTTAAGGACTTGTTTCAAAATCTGAATATTGAAAACAATGGTTCATCTACCTCACAACAGAACTGTGAAGAAGCACCAAAGTTTCATGATGCAACAACTGATTTGATAATTGATGAACCTGATCTCAATGACACAAATCTTGATACTAATGTATCTACTGATGTTATTGTTCAATCCTCTTATGTTGAAAAGAATCATCCTCCTGAAAATATCACTGGAAACATCAATGAAAGAGTAACAAGAAGTGCATCTGAATCTGCAAACATTTGTTTGTACTCCTGCTTTCTATCCCAAATTGAACCTAAGAACATTGTTCAAGCATTGAATGACAACAGCTGGGTAGAAGCTATGCAAGAGGAGTTGGCTCAATTTAGAGATCTGTAAGTGTGGGAACTTGTATACAAGCCAAGAAACAGATATGCCATTGGAACCAAATGGGTTTTCTAGAACAAAAGGGATGAGAGAGGGATTGTAATTAAGAACAAAGCAAGACTTGTTTCTTTGGGATGCCTACAAGAAGAATGGATTGACTTTGAGGAAGTCGTTGCACCAGTTAAAAGACTTGAAGCAATAAGAATTTTATTGGCTTATGTTGCCTCAAAGAATATAAGAGTATTCCAACTTGATGTCAAATCTGCATTCCTGAATGGAAAAATAGAAGGTGTACTTAACTCAACCAACAGGATTTGAGGACCCTGATTATCCTAACAAAGTGTATAAGTTAAAAAAAAGCTTTGTATGGACTTCATCAAGCTCCAAGAGCTTTGTATGATGAGTTATCTAATCATCTACTTGAAAATGGTTTCCAAAGGGGAGCTATTAACAAGACCCTCTTCTACAAGAAGAAAGGAAGAGATTTGCTTTTGTTGCAAGTCTATGTTGATGATATCATTTTTGGGTCAACCAATGAACTGATGTGTATGGAGTTTGAAGAGGTGATGAAATCCAAGTACAGTATGAGCTGTATGGGAGAAATGAACTTCTTTCTTGGATTGCAAGTTCAACAGAAAACTGATGGGATTTTCATCTACCGGTCTAAGTATGTGCAAGACATCTTACAAATTCAAGTGCAATGATCTTATAACAGCATCAACTCCAATGGACACAAAAGAGAAAATGATAGCAGATGAAAAGGGGGAGCCAGTAGATGAACATGAATACAGAGCAAAAATTGGATCTATGATATATCTGACTGCTTCAAGGCTAGATATCATGTTTGCTGTGTGTGTTTGTGCTAGATTTCAGTCAAGCCCTAAGGTTTCTCATATGAAAGCTGTAAAGAGGATCTTTTGATACTTGAAGGGAAGACCTGATTTGGGAATTTGGTATCCAAAGAACCAGTCATTTGATCTAGTTAGCTATACAGATAGTTACTATGATGGGTGCAATATGAGCTGAAAGTCTACCTTTGGAGGTTGTCAATTTTTGGTTGACAGATTGGTATCCTGGCAGTGCAAGAAACAAACCACAGTGTCAATCTCAACTGCAGAAGCTGAGTATATTGTTGCATCTGCCTGCTGTGCACAAGTCCTCTGGATTCAGAATCAGATGCTGGTTTATGGTCTGAGTTTCTTAAACACCCCTATTTACATTGATAACACTGCTGCATCATTTATTGTTAAGAATCCTGTACAACATTCCAAGACAAAGTGATGTGCTGCGTGCGTGTGGTATAAAATATAGAAGGATGGAAGGAATTGCTTTTGCACAAGATCGTGTTTTAAATTTATAAAAGTGATTTCTACAAAGACTAAACACACACAAAATATGCAAGTGTACCTATCGTATATGTAGAATAGTATTGGTAAGAACCAAGTATCGATCTGTGGACACAAATGTTTCTAATAATAAATCGTTGCTTTACTTTAATCAGAGGTTTTAATCATTTTGGGGTTAATTTTTGAACTTTTATAAAATATAAATTCTTATATATATATATATATAGATGACCAAGATAAGAAATTCTAAACGAGTTGTTCAATTATGCGAAGGTTACCATCTAAGATCAAGAATCCACTCCATTTTAACATTGATAATTAATATTTGGACATGTGATAAACTTGCCATAGTAATATATGATAGATAGCTCCTTAAACCTTTAGTGAGCATCTTTGGCACTAAGGAAATAACATGCGTATTTTAAAGTCCACCCTTTCCTAATGTCATGCCATCTCAATGATGTCAATTTAAGTTGGCAAGTAGTTTCGTAAAGTAGAAAGATTAGGATTGACTTCGATTTCTCAAATACCAATTCTAACAACTTCGGGTGGTTGTAGTTCATCACACAACCTCCCATTGGTTGATTTATGTAGGTTATAATTACACATTCCGTTAACATATGATTTCTTTAACTAATTTGATATCCTAAGCAAAGCCATTTTTGGATTACCAAGGTTTAGAAAAATACATCATAACTTATATCTCATCATTTCTAAGTACAATATAAGGATCCATGTTTCGATAATGTATCAAAGTATTTCTATCTTTCAAGAACATGAATCGATCATGAACGATTGCCAATGGAATTGACAACCACCAACTTTGAATTAGTGATTTAAGATGGTGAAACATTTCTCATCAAAAGATAATTGTAATATAACCATGTACTTTACTAGACTACATCACATGTCTTGATTAATTATCAAGTAAAACAAAGCTTCTTCATAGATATTAGATGGTAAAAGGAGTTTAGCTCATAATGAGCATGATGATAGACATTATGATGATTGATGATAACAAATACATGATTAAACTTAGAAAAATCTAACCAATTATAGATGAATCATCCTTCTTAATGATGGTAATGATGGTTGATAATGATGGTTGATGGTAATGACCTCCAAGCCTTCAAACTCTTCACTAAATCTTCAAAGTGAGTGATAGTGTGTGTTTTTATAAGAGAGAACCGAATAGATTTCTTTTTAAGGCACACCAAATGAGTGCAACATGAGCCACTATTTATAGGCAATCTGGATAGTGAGGCACGGCCCCATGCTTGATGAGCACGCCCCCATGCATTTTTATGACATGTGCCAGATTTGTTTTGTCTTTTCTGTGAGGTGGCAGCGGCCCCGTGGTTGGTAGGCACGGCCCCGTGGTTTTTAGTGACATGTGCTCAATTCTTATTTATCTTTTCTGTATTCTCGTCCATGCCCCGTGCTTGATGAGCACGGCCCCGTGCTTTTACTTCCAGATTTTGTCTTTTCTTGTGTTTAGAAGCATGGGGGCGTGTTTCTTGAGCATGGGGGCGTGTTTCTTTGTTTTCTTGTGTTTTCTTATGTTTTTCTTCGACTTTTTGCTTGTTTCTTCGTTTGGGGCTTGGTTTCAGCTTAAATTATGTTTTATTATGATAAGTAGCCTTTTGTGTTATGTTATTTGATAGAAATTTGCAGTTTTTTAGAGATTATTTGATGCCGAAAAGATGTATATTTCTATGTATATAAAACATCCCCACACTTGAACATTGCTTGTCCTCAAGCAATCTTCTTATAAACATCCTCTAAAAACAACAAGCTTAGATTATAACCATCCCTTAAGTGAGCTTCCAAGAAGATGAAACAAAATAACCTTTTTTTAGTGATAATTAAGAAGGAACTTTTGTTTTTGTGAGCTTCTGTTTATGAAAAACGTCACGTTTTCACGATGTTCACTCACACTCGGTTTTATATGTGATCATACCTGTGATGTATGTATGTGAGCACTCTTAGTCAAAATGTAACCTGTGATAAATAAACTGATAACAAGTTCAAATCTCCACCTTTTAAAGGGTTGCATAGATCAGAAGGTAAAAGGGTTTGGTTTTGTGTGAGTAGGGATTTGGTATTTTGTGGTGGTTCAAGGGTTAATGAGGATGGTAAATACAACTTCCACTGATTGTCGGGAGTCTTAAGATGTCTTCAGTGGTTAGCTCCTTTTCTCCGAGTTGTTTTTTTTATACCTAATGACTCTTTTAAGGTCAGATCGTCAAGACCAGTTTTATCAAGGATGTGGATCAATTCTTCCTCATTCATGTTCTGAATATAACTTCCAACTCTAATGGATCGTTTGGCTTTGAGCCTAATAGCCCCCACCCTCATTAGTTCGGTATATTCATGCTGAGACTGAGTTTGACTTTTTCTACATCTTCCTTCGTGGGACCAGTTTCCGCAACCTAAGCATCGTTCATATCTTTTTGCTCTTCTCTTCATTGCGTTTTTGGAAATTCCACAGAATGGTGGCCTTTGTACGTCTTGGCGCCACTTTTTCCTCACCTCATTGCTAAAGAGAAAGATTCTCTCCCTAAGTTCTGGAGGCAACCTAGGTTTTGTGAAGTGTATGTAGCAAAGGAAATTGAAATCGAAAGAATGCATTTTAAGTTCTTTAGGGTCTGCCGGTAAAAGACCAGTGTTATATTTTACCGGTGAAAATGGATAAAGTGATCGGGGTTTTGATTTTTTGTAATTTGGTAATGGGTTTGATGGAATTGTGTAAATATTACCTTCTTCCTTATACAACGCTTCGTGCAGTCTTGAAATGAATGATTGCGACAAGTTCTAAATCACACGAAACATATGACTCACTCAAAGCTTCCGAAAAAATTATTTATATGGCATGATGTTTATCTCACAGTAACGGAGGAATTGGGTATTAACGCCGTGTTTTGCATAAATTTATTCTCAATATTACAAAACTTCTTTATAATTTTTTTTCACTTTATGATTGGTTATTTGCAAAATATTTCTTGGTTTTATTTTTAGGTTTAGAATAATCTTTGTTTGCTGCAAAAATATTTGTTGTTTTAGAAAATTTTTATAACTAGTTGGACAAACAATTGGTCAAGTAATTCCCCTCCCAACACTTGAATATCACATTGTCCTCAATGTGAAAAGTTTCATGAAAATATAAAAATTCTAATAGAGTATTATGGGTTAAAATGGAGAGTTACTTCCCTACGGGTCAACGAAATTTTGACAGAGCGTCCCCTGTTTTTCATTCGTTTGCCTGTTTTTGTACCTGTATCATATAAACTGCAAACATCCACAAACAACCAAGCATAAACTGCTGAAAATTGGGTATGAAATTATCCATCCCTTGCCCTATCGGGCTAAATTAGTACCTAGCATAATGTCTTTGGCACATATGGCCATAAAAAAGTATCCAAACCCACATAAAAACAAACAAATAAGTACGACGGAAAGTAAATTGTTTAAAACACACATAATAAGTTCATAAAATACTACCAACCCATGCCCGTGTGCATGCCCAACCTACCTGTGTCGCCAATCATCAGTTACCCGTGTCCGGGTCAAACGGTCCCCACTGCCTGTCCATGCGATACCCATGCCCATGCTCATGTCCATCTCTCGTCTCGTTGCTTCATACTCGGCTTCTCGCTGTGCATCGGAGGCACTCATTTGCTCGTTGATCCTGTTAAATGAGGCGGTAATGTTAGTTGAGAATTGATCGATCAATCCATATATACCCTCCAAAGAGTATCGGCTATCATGTGATGAGCTGGGGCCGGCCCCTGATAAAGATGGGCCTCCTCTCTGACGGTAAGTTCGGCGGTGGCTTTGTCTAGGTGGTGATTGTCGTCTTTCGGGCACATCTTGAATCATCATCTCAGCTGGGTCTTACGGATCCCAAACTTGGTTGTTCTTATCACAAAACCTCCACACATTCGGGCTGATTTGCTGGATCATTTGCATGATTTCACAGTAATCAAGGTTGAGAGCTATCGGGTATGGACTTCGAGTTCCTTCTTTATCTGCACCATAGGACTCATAAAGGTTCTGGATCCACGTACCACCGAAGATCTTAGTATTTCCTCGGGCACTCGCATTTGTCATGAACAGTATGCAAAATAGCATTGTGATATTGCATGCTAGATCGTTTTTTATTCAGTATAATGCCCAAAGATCCCTCAGGTTGACAACCCCTTCTCTCTGTCCTCGGGCTGTGACGGTGTGACTGAGCAAACGGTGGATGTACCTCATGAGTGGGTCACGCGGTGCTGTGATTTTTGAAAGGCTTGGTTTGAACTTTGTTGTCCCATAAGTTAACTATTCCCAAGCTTATGCCCTTGTGTCACCTGCTTCAGCTTCATCATCACCCTCATCGGTAAACGTTATTTTAGCCTCGAACCAGATGTCTGAGTCGGTTTCCTCGGTCATGTAAATTCCCAAATCAATTCCGAGCTGCGTGACAGAAGTTTTTGCCATATACCCCCACATCGGAACTCGATTGCCTCATTATCGCACATGTCAAACGTTTTCTTTTTCATATTGAATGAGGCCAGGAATTCCTTTGTAAGTTCCGTCACCGCTTCCCCTGTTTGGCCCAAAACCCGTCTCCAAGGTCCCTTCACAATGTTCCCAAAACGGTTCCATTGGTTGACGTGTCTCAGAGTTTCTTCACAAGCATAGAAGGTGGCTTCTGGATACCTGTTGTTGAGATACGTTAATCTCGTGTTTGCTTGTCGGTCCGTTGCTTTGTGGTTTGGGAAAACTAGGAATGCTTGAACTTCTTCTCCATACTCGGCCATCTGCAATTTACACCCAAATCAGTCAAAATTCGTGAAAAATTTTCAATTTGCTGGAACAGAGAGCAAAGCACGGCGACGTGCTTTCAGAAACACGGCCCCGTGCTGTTGCCTCTGGTTCAGTTTCCTTTGATGTTTGACTTTTGGTTGACCACGATTCGTGTTGTTCTGAGCACGGCTCCTGTTTTTTATATTGATCTCTAACTTCTCAGACTCTAACCCTCGTTTCTAACCAGTTATATCAATTAGGTTTAATGGTGTGTCGGGTTTTTATTCTAACACCCAAAACCCGAATTGTCTCTTTCAATTAAACCTTAACCATCAAACATTCAACAATCTATTCATCATATGCAAGCAAAATAACCCATATCCTCTTCGGGTTTTGACCCGATTTGGTCTAATTGAGTAATTTTAGGGTTAAACAAAACCTAAAAATGACGAATTTGAACAATGCAATTGTTAAATCAACATACCTTAGGTTTAGAATTGAAGATTTGATGAAGAAATTAGCGAAATATTGGATGGTCGGCGGTTTTTTCCGGTTCAGAACGCAGTGAATGTTAGGGTTGGTGGTTGTAAAAAGTTATTTTGTTAAGTTAGAACTCGTAACTGCCCTGTGACCAAAACATGGCCCCGTGCTTCTTGAGGCACGGTACCGTGCTGCTTAGTGCAGACAAAATTGTTTTTTTTTTCATTTGTCGAACTGGTTTGTTTTTAACTGTGTTTTATTTTCTGTTTAGTTTAACATGGTAATTAAATATTATAAACTTCATTAAAACATAGAACTTAAAACTAAAGACATAATTATACATAGATGAAATGAAAAGTACAACAACAACTCTCGATCCTAACACATAGTACTAGCAGAAACAACTTCAACACGAAACAAAGTTAGAACTTCAACGGCAACACTTCCGAACAAGTCCTGGATGTGTGGTGGTGCTCGTTTGGCTTCCAAAAGTTCGTCAAGCTTTTTGTTGAGCGTAACGATTTCTCAGTTAAGAAAGTTAAGTTTGGAAGTCACATCTTTGTGGTGGCCATCCACAACATGGAAGTTCTCGAACCTAAGCATGTCGACTTTGTTAATTAACTCGACTACTCGAGCCTCGGTTTGCATGTTGCTCTCAACTTGATCTCTTATTATGCATTGGAGTCTCATAACCTCCTCCTCAAGGTATGAGGAGGATTCACGTTGTTTCCCTTTTTTCACTGGCTTCCATTCAACCCATTTCACTTCCATTTAGGTAAGTTGTGTTTGGTGTGAATGGAATAGTGAGTTTATGCATGCATTATATATAGACTGGAAAGTTGAACACGGCACCGTGCTTTTAGAAACACGGCCCCGGGTTGCTAGAGGAATAAATGTTTCTGAGTCAGAGAATTGTACGGAGTCAGCGCGTATCATGCTGAAGATTCTGGGGTGACCACGGCCTCGTTCTTAGGAAAGCACGGCCCGTGCTTTTTATCACAGTTACTTTCTTTGTAATTTCCAGCAAGATGCAAGATCGGGAATTAGAATGACGTTTATTATGATAATTTAAAAGTTTGGTAATCTAAAAATTACTTTTCATTAAAATAGAAGTCCTAGAACAATTACGGATAAGCCTGGGTTTTCCTAAGAAAAGAAAATATTCGGGTTAAGCCCGAAGTTCTAACACATTGTGCTTAATGCACTTGATTACACATAAAAACAGAAAATTAAGTTTCTTAGAGTTCCTAGAAAGGCTCTCCTCCTCCGAATGATCCTGGTGGTGGAAAGTACGTGAAACCAAGAACTTGAAACTGGAGTTGTTTGTTGATGTCTCGAAGTTCCATTTTCATGTTTTCCACTGATTCGGAGAGTTGCACGAGACGCATCTCAACAAGGAGATTCATTTCGGTGAGCTCTTTCACGAGTTCTTGAAGTTTCAAGAGAAGCTCGGTTTTGGAAACATGGCGGATATCGTTTCTCGGATGTCGTGAAACTGGGATTGCTTCACTCATCTCAGTTGGCATGCTGAATTTCAGAGGTTATTGGTTTTGGTTTTGGTTTGTGCAAAGAATGCAATGACACAAGGTGCCTTTATAACCAACCAGTAAATTGAGCACGGTACCGTGCTTTTGGAACACGCCCCCGTGTTTTAGCTCTGACAATTCTGTTACAAACCAGTCTGACTGAGATTTTTGTAGCGAAGATGCCGGCCCGCATTTTAGGCACGGGACAGTGCTTTTGAAAGCACGCCCCCGTGTTTTTTTTAAGTTTTATAATTGTTTACAATGCCTAGTTTTGTGAAGGTCTTGGCCAGACCTTGTTTCCTTGATTTCTTTATTCAAAAAGGTTGGAGGGTTAATACCTCCAAAACTTCTTTAAGTGGACCGTTGATATATGGCTTTAATCGATGTCCATTTACCTTGAACTTTTGGCCATTTGAATTTGAAATTTCGATTGTCCATAGTCAAAAACTGATTCAACTATCTATGGTCCTGTCCATCAGGATTTCAATTTTCCTGGGAAAAGACGTAAACGAGCGTTGTATAACAGTACACGATCGCCAGTTTGAAATTTTTTGTTTCCTTTTAAATGGGCGTCGTGTATGCGTTTAGTCTTTTCCTTGTAAGACCAGGAATTTTCATAGGCCAATGTTCTCAGTTCCTCGAGCCCACGAATTTGATCTTCCGGTTTATTCCGGCGGACGTTAAATCAAAATTCACTACTCTGAGGGCCCAGTAGGCTTTGTGTTTTAATTCTACTGGCAGATGACATGCCTTCCCGTAAACGAGCTTGAAGGGTGTCGTTCCTATGGGAGTTTTGTAGGCCGTCCTGAGGGCCCACAAAGCATGAGAATTTCATGTGGGAAATTATCATTGATAATTTCTTTGCGAAGTTCTTCAGGAGTTGGACATTCTAAGCGTGAAAGATGGTCGGCAACTACATTCTCTGCCCCCTTTTTGTCCTTGACCTCGATGTCAAATTCTTGGAGTAGTAGGATCCATCGGATGAGTATGGGTTTGACATCTTGTTTGTTGAATAGGTAACGTATTGCGGAATGATCGGTGTAAACTATGGTTTTGGAAAGAACTATGTATGATCTAAATTTTTCAAAGGCAAATACTACTGCTAGTGACTCTTTTTCTGTTGTGGTGTAATTTTCTTGTGCATTGTTCAGAGTTTTACTTGCATAGTAAATTGGGTGAAAGTGTTTTTCTTTGCGTTATTCGAGTACGGCTCCAACTTCAAAGTCACTTGCATCGCACTTGATTTCGAATGGAAGGGTCCAATCGGGTGTGGTCATGATTGGTGCGTTGACAAGTTTGTGTATTAATGTATTGAATGATTCAACACATTCCTTAGAGAAGACGAATGGTGTGTCTTTCTCCAGAAGTTTGGTCATAGGTCTTTAGATTTTTGAAAAGTCTCTTATGAAGCGGCGGTAGAAACTTGCGTGACCTAGAAAACTTCTAATGGCTTTGACTGAAGTTGGCGGTGGAAGTTTGGATATGGTTTCTATTTTGGCCTTATCAACTTCTAGTCCGTCTTGAGAAATTTTGTGACCAAAAACAATGCCTTCCTTTACCATAAAGTGGCATTTTTCCCAGTTGAGCACTAGATTTACTTCTTCACTCCTAGCTAACATTTTGTCTAGGTTTTTCAGACAGTGATCGAATGAGTCTCCAAAGACTGAGAAGTCATCCATGAAAACTTCCATAGAGTTTTCGATCATTTCATGAAAGATAGCCACCATGCAACGCTAGAAGGTGGCTGGAGCATTACATAGTCCAAATGGCATTCTTCGGTAGGCGAAGGTTCCGTATGGACATGTAAATATGGCTTTCTCCTGATCTTCAGGAGCAATTGGAATTTGAAAGTATCCGGAAAAACCGTGAAGAAAACAGTAGAACATTTTTCCAGATAATCGCTCAAGCATTTGATCTATGAAAGGAAGTGGAAAATGATCCTTTCTTGTGGCGTCATTAAGTTTCCGGTAATCAATGCAAACTCGCCAGCCTGTGATGGTTCTCATTGGTATTAGTTCGTCCTTTTCGTTCATTACGACCATCATTCCTCCCTTCTTGGGTACTACTTGAACGGGACTAACCCAAGGTGAATCCGAGATCGGGTAGATAAATCTAGCATCAAGCAATTTGAATACTTCCTTCTTCACCACATCTTGCATGTTGGGATTGAGACGTCTTTGATGCTGGACCACGAGTTTGTATTCTTCCTCCATGAGGATTTTGTGAGTACAGAAAGAAGGACTGATGCCCTTGATATCCATGATCTTCCATGCGATAGCCTTCTTATGGCTCTTAAGAACCTTAAGAAGTTCGTCTTTCTCTTCTTTAGAATGGTGAGAAGAAATAATTACTGGGAGTTGAGAATCTTTTTCTAGAAAGGCGTATTCGCGATGTTTTGGTAGTTCTTTTAATTCTAAGGTTGGTGGTTCTTCGATTGATGGTTTTGATTTTTCATTGTTTTCAATGATTTCATATATCATTTCTGATTCTTCGTGGTAGTTATTGTTGAGATTTTCGTTTTCTAAAATGGGTTTGTTGAGTATTTTGTCTAAGACTTGTGTTTCTAGGGGAGTATTGATGGACGAATCTCGCATATAGCAACTTACGATGGAATCTGTGATATCAACACAGTATAAGGTGTGATCGTGCTGTTGTGGATATTGCATAGATTTTCCTATGTCAAAAGTGATTGCCTCGTCACTGGCCTTGTGAGTGAGTTTGTCGGTGCAAACATCAATGATAGCCTTTGCGGTGGCTAAAAAGGGTCTTCCTAAAATTAGTGGTACACTTTTGTCTTCCTCCATGTCTAGAATTACAAAATCTACTGGGAAAACAAACCTGTCAATTTTGACAAGCATGTTTTCAACATTGCCCCTAGGATATTTAACGGATCCGTCAGCTAACTGAATGCTCATGCGGGTGGGCTTTGGTTCTCATATCCCTAGTTTTGCAAAAACCGCATAAGGCATTAAATTAATACTAGCTCCTAGGTCAGCCAGGGCATTGCTAACAGACAAATTTCCTATAAGACAAGGGATAGTAAAACTCCCTGGATCGGTCATCTTTGTCGGTAGCTTGCTTTGAAGGACAGCTGAACATTCTTCACTTAGGGTGACATGCGAGAGCTCCTCCAGCTTCCTTTTGTTTGCCAGCACTTCTTTGAGAAACTTGGCATATTTTGGCATCTGAGCAATAGCCTCGACAAAAGGGATGTTGATATGGAGTTGCCTAAAGAGTTCTAGAAACGTCCCATACTGAGCTTCCAATCGCTCCTGCTTCAGTCTTCCGGGGTATGGAATAGGTGGAACTTAAGTTCGGACTGGCTCCTGGAGTTGTACAGTACTTGTTGGGGTCAGCCTCTCCTGTGTTTCATCAGGAGACTTCTACTCCATAACTGGTTCTGAAGTTGGTGAGACAACAGTGGTCGTACCACTCCTGAGTGTAACGACGTTAGCTGTTGCATTCAGGTTGGTGATTGTGTTGCTTGGAAGAGTGCCAGGTGGTATTTCGGATAATTGTCGGGCAATTTGTCCGATTTGGGTTTCTAGGTTCTAAAGTGATGCTTGTTGACTTGTGAGATCGGCTTCATGTTTTAATAATACTCCGCTGATATCACAGCTCTTGAGTCGGCCTTCTTTTCTGCTTCATTTGTTTTGGTCATCAGTTGGATTAGCATTTCTTCGATCTTAGAGGAGCTTGGGTTTTGATGGCTACTAGAACTTTGATCTTGGAATTGGGGTTTAGGCTGGAAGGGTTGATTCATCGGTCTTTTTTTGAATCCGGGTAAAGGTTGAGTGTTACTTCCGTCTTTCCAGCTGAAATTCGAGTGGTTTTTCCATCCTGGATTGTAGTTATTGCTGAAAGCGTTGTTCTGTCGAGCGATTAAATCGACTTCTTCCATGGCCATGATGGCTTGTTTACAGTCACTCGTCTTATGATTTCCCCCACAAGTGTCACAGGTGAGTCTGGTTTTTGATAGTTCGGCTTGAAGCTGTTCGAATTTTTTAGAAAGGGCTTCAAGCTGTGCTGTGACAAGAGTGTTGGAATCGACGTGGTGTATTCCTTTATGGGTAGGTGTAGATCTTGGTGGGTTGTAAGCGAAACTTCGTTAGGTGATTTGGATCCCAGGTCTCCACCAGCGATTTGGTCGATGGCCTGTTTGTTTTGACTAGATTATGCGTCAAAGAAAGTTTGAACTTGTAACCATACACTCAGTCCATGATGTGGACATCTTCTTAGAAGACTTTTGTATCTCTCCCATGCTGCGTGTAATGACTCATCATCATCGATCCAGAATCCGGTAATGCTGGATCGGTATTTGGCAGTTTTATCGGGCGGAAAATATTTGAGGAGAAACTGTTCAACCATCTGGTCCCAAGTGGTGATGGAACCAGAGGAAATAGATTCTATCCATTCTAGGGCTTGGCCCCTTAGAGAGAGAAAAGAGTTTGAGTTTGATTTGATCGTCTGAACAGTTTTGGATTTTAAAAGTTTCGCAGATTCGTAAGAATCGAGATATGTGAGAAAGAGGGTCTTCGTCGAGGAGACCATGAAATTGAACAATTTTTCACCATATGAATGGTGCTTAATTTGATTTCGAAATTTTCGGTGATTTCGGGTGGAGCCACTCCATTTCCGTAGCCTTCGAGAGTTGGCTTGGCATACTGGCTCATGTTCAGCTCATTATTCTGGGCCGCCATCATTTCTTCGGTTTGATTTTCTCCTGATGTGGTGATGTCAACAAATTCTTCTTTGATTGCTTCAGCGGTTTCTGTAGTCCGTTTACGAGTTCTTCGCCGAAAGAGTCGTTCCGGTTTAGAAATTGGAGAAACAAGCTCTGATTCAAAAGTAGAGGTCATACATGGGACTAAATCAAAACGAGTTAGGCTAAGCTATTTTAAACTATCTAAGGTCTAAGTTAATTAAGCTAAAGTAAGGTAAGGTAAATAAAAGTAAAAATTAGGCTAGCCATAAAATTATATATTTTAGTATTTAGTAAAAATAAATAAGGATAAAATAAAATAGAAGTTGAAAATTTGTACAATTATAGACAATGATTACATTAAAACTTGGATCGTTCTTAGAAACATACCGTGTCCCCGGCAACGGCGCCAAAAACTTGATGTGCTGCGTGCGTGTGGTATAAAATATAGAAGGATGGAATGAATTGCCTTTGCACAAGATCGTGTTTTAAATTTATAAAAGTGATTTCTACAAAGACTAAACACACACAAAATAGGCAAGTGTACCTATTATATATGTAGAATAGTATTGGTAAGAACCAAGTATCGATCCGTGGACACAAATGTTTCTAATAATAAATCGTTGTTTTACTTTCATCGGAGGTTTTAATCATTTTGGGGTTAATTTTTGAACTTTTATAAAATATAAATACTTATATATATATATATATATAGGCAACCAAGATAAGAAATTCTAAACGAGTTGTTCAATTATGCGAATGTTACCATCTAAGATCAAGAATCCACTCCATTTTAACATTGATAATTAATATTTGGACATGTGATAAACTTGCCATAGAAATATATGATAGATAGCTCCTAAAACCTTAAATGGGCATCTTTGGCACTAAGGAGATAGCATGCGCATTTTAAAGTCCACCCTTTCCTAATGTCATGACATCTCAATGATGTCAATTTAAGTTGGCAAGTAGTTTCGTAAAGTAGAAAGATTAGGATTGACTTCGATTTCTCAAATACCAATTCTAACAACTTCGGGTGGTTGTAGTTCATCACACAACCCCCCCTTGGTTGATTTATGTAGGTTATAATTACACATTCCGTTAACATATGATTTCTTTAACTAATTTGATATCCTAAGCAAAGCCATTTTCGGATTACCAAGGTTTAGAAAAATACAACATAACTTATATCTCATCATTTCTAAGTACAATATAAGGATCCATGTTTCGATTATGTATCAAAGTATTTCTATCTATCAAGAACATGAATCGATAATGAACGATTGCCAATGGAATTGACAACCACCAACTTTGAATTAGTGATTTAAGATGGTGAAACATTGTCATCAAAAGAAAATTGTAATATAACCATGTACTTTACTAGACTACATCACATGTCTTGATTAATTATCAAGTAAAACAAAGCTTCTTCATAGATATTAGATGGTAAAAGGAGTTTAGCTCATAATGAGCATGATGATAGACATTAAGATGATTGATGATAACAAATACATGATTAAACTTAGAACAATCTAACCAATTATAGATGAATTTTCCTTCTTAATGATGGTAATGATGGTTGATGGTAATGACCTCCAAGCCTTCAAACTCTTCACTATATCTTCAAAGTGAGTGATAGTGTGTGTTTTTATAAGAGAGATCCGAATAGATTTCTTTTCAAGGCACACCAAATGAGTGCAACATGAGCCATTATTTATAGGCAATATGGATAGTGAGGCACGGCCCCGTGCTTGATGATCACGCCCCCGTGCATTTTTATGACGTGTGCCAGATTTGTTTTGTCTTTTCTGTGAGGTGGAAACGGCCCCGTGGTTGGTAGGAACGGCCCCGTGGTTTTTAGTGACATGTGCTCAATTCTTCTTTGTATTTTCTGTATTCTTGTCCACGGCCCCGTGCTTGATGAGCACGGCCCCGTGCTTTTGCTTCCAGATTTTGTCTTTTCTTGTGTTTAGAAGCATGGGGGCGTGTTTCTTTGTTTTCTTGTGTTTTCTTCTTTTTTTCTTTGAATTTTTGCTTGTTTCTTCGTTTGGGGCTTGGTTTCACCTGAAATTATGTTTTATTATGATAAGTAGCCTTTTGTGCTATGTTATTTGATAGAAATTGCAGTTTTTAGAGATTATTTGATGCCGAAAAGATGTATATTTCTATGTACATCACAAAGCACATTGTAATCATACATCATTTTATTAGGGATTGTAGTGAGAAAGGTCTAATTGATGTTAAAAGAGTTGACACAAGTGATAATTTGGTTGACCTATTCATAAAATCACTTGATAGAACCAGGTTCAACTTTCTTTTGAAAGCCCTGGGGATGATCCACTCTAATGAAGTCTGATTAAGGATGTGTGCTTGTTGTGCAAACTGACTATCTTTTCAAAAGTTTTGTTGAATGTTGGTTTAATGTGTGTTCTACATGTTAATTGACTATCTTGATAAAGTGTCTTGCAGAGTGCTTATGTTTGAATATGTTACTGTTTGTTGATCACTGATGTGTACTTAACTGATTATCTAGATAACTTAGTTTAATGACCAGTGATTATGTGTGATGTCAGGTTAAGTGTTCTAAGTGGTTACTTTGCATGTGTACTTACCAGATATCATTATGATGTTTTTAAATATGGTTAATATGATTTGATGATGTTATTAGGATATTCTTGACTTTGTATCTTGTTATGTCTGCTTGTATTTAATGATGTCATTTAAGATTGTGATTTGAATTTGTTACTTTCTGTTAGTTTCAAAAAATGTTTTTGTGTCAAAATTGCATACTCAAATGAAATTTTCAAATGAATTGTGCTTAAAACAATTTTGACAAAACAGAGCAAGTTGATTAATGATGCTGAGATATGATAAAATTATTCAGTTCAAAGTTTTATAGAAGCTTCAAAAAGGTTTTAAAATGGAAAGATCCAACAGTAGTTTTTAAACTAATCATTTTTGCTTAAACTTATGTCAGTTGCTCAAGTTGGAAGGACATATACTTGTATATGTTTGGTCCTGTCATCTATTTATAGATTCATAGGATAAGCCATTCACCCAAAGACTGAAAGCATTTGGGGCAATTATGATGTGATTTTTCTGATTCTTTCACTTAAAATTATGTCAATTAGTCTAAGTTGAAAGAACATGTATTCTCATATGTGTTTGGTCCTGTTAACCATTTATGGACATACAAGATAGCCATTTACCTGAAACTAAGAGTGATTGGGGTGACTGAGTTTAAAATGTGTTTTCTGTATTAAAAGGGAAATGATAGCACATTGACTATTTGGCCAATCATATGGATTTAATAGGCTAAAAAGACACTTAGTGCAGTCATTGACATGTATGGTTTCTTTTCAATGATGTGTAAAATCTAAGGTGATATAAACATAAAGAAATTGCTAAATATAAAGTGGAGTTACAATGTTGTCTATGCATGTTCCAAGATACATCTTTTCGAGTGATAGGCTGAAAAGTAAATATTCAGTCATACACGAGCCCATTGGTATTTGGTCACCAAAAAATGAAATATCTTATTTGAGAATGACAAAGAACAAATGTGAACTACACTATTTCAAATATTTACTCAACCAAAAGTTGATAATTGTTCACAAATTTTTATAAAGAAAAATGCAAACGTGAGTGTTAATTTTAGAACTACAGTGGTGGAGGCAATCATATAAGTCCTTTAAACATTCTAAATGAAAGGCCTGTAAGTCCAACTTGTGTGGCCTATAAGTCCAACGTTCAACCTCATATATGTTTGGAAAACTAGAATAGAAAAATCTAAATTTTAAACTGTTATGTCATTAAAAATTTTGATCATATATCCGGGGGTCAAAGTCAATTCAGGGTGATCTGGAGAAAGCCAAATAAGCCTTGAGAATATATATGGAGTATCAGAAAACAATATGTATTATCCATTTAGTATTATGCATCTTAATTGAACCTTAATCATATCACCAAAGAAATGAAATTCATGTTAAGTCTAGACCTGCTGTTAACCTATCTAAACTGTCATAATGATGCTGAGAATGAAGTATTGAGAAGCAACTTAGTCAATATGATCCCATGTTTGAGATCTTTTCAGAAAAGGAACAAAATGCTTTGAAAGGAAAGATAACTGAAATTTGATCTCAAAATGCACCATTTGCTCTTAAACAATGATTTTTAATGATAGATATGTTTGACATTTGGTTTAAGACAAAAAGAGTTGCATTTTACCTTCAAAAGATCTGCATATGTATTTTCGGGTAAGGTTTGATATTTTTAAACTTTCCAAGCACACTTAGATGTTTAGGTCTAAGTTTATATATTTCGGGCATGCTTTGATGTTTTACATGATTTCGGGTAGACTTGACTGTTTTAGTTGAAGTTTACCTTTTTATAGCAAGCTTGGAATTTGAAATTTGAATATGAAATTTCTAGCAAGCTTTATTCTAGCAAGATTGGAATTTGAAATTTGAATGTTACTTCTAGCAAGCTTTAACAAGTTCCACACTTAACTGTTTTGTAGGATATTTGAATCGTTTCTAGCAAGCTTTGCATTTCTAAATGTTGAATATGAAATTTATAGCAAGCTTTTATATAGTTTGTATTGTCTAGCATATTTTAATGTTTTGTTCAGAAGTACAGCTATTTCTAGCAAGCTATTTGTTATGATTGATTACACTGTTCACTAGCAAGCTTTGTTGATTTATGAACTTTCTAGCAAACTTAACTGTTCTATAGGTTGTTTAGATAATTCTAGCAAGCTATATGAATGTTGTGTGAATATGCTTAGAATACTTGTTTCAAGTGAACTTTGATGTTTTAACTGTCATAAATTCTTGTCTAGCAAAGTTCATGATTGTGAATATGATTCCTTGAAATTACAAGTGTTTTCGGGCAAACTTAGGTTTCCGGGCACACTTTTAGATCTTCAAGTGTTTTCTTAACATACCTGGTAATTTCAAATATATACTTTCCAAGTACACTTTGTGAAAAGAGTCATTCTCTAGCACACTTTGTATTCTTGAAGTATATCAAGCATACTTTTCTTCAGAGTATACTTGATTGAAGTTTTTGCTAACTGTTTACGAAATTTAGGGTAAGGTTTGAGTTATTCAGTAGAACGAGCAAGGTTGTTGGAATATGTTTACCTAGAAAACTTAAGTGAATAAACTTTTCGGGTAAGGTTTACAACAATATGCTTTAACAAGAAAAGTTTTAAATGGGAAAGCATTATCGGGCAAGGTTTGAATTGGAAAGATATTTATTTGGAAAATGTTAATGTTTGACAGCTATTTACTCACTAAAAGACAAAAAGCATTTAAAACCTACTTACAAAAATGTATAAAAGAGGGAGTTAGAGAAATTATTGACATTTTCATCTCTCTCTCCTTCCACTTTCGCTCTCGTTTCAGAAACCCAAATGACTTAGTTCAATTAACTCAACTTCCTAACCCTAATTAGTCAGCCCACAGAATCCAACTCGGTAAGCATAAATTAAGTGTTTTCCGACAACGATTACGTTCCAATGGGCATTTAATCTTCATATTTACTAACTCTCTGTTTGTTGTGTAGGTTATTAATTTATCGAAGACTAGGTTCTTAATGACATTACTTCTCTACTTCTTCAAATTATAACTAATAAATATTGAAAGATATGAACTTTATGACTAATATGTGCTTTGAATGTGTTTTTGTTTGAACAGATATGACGGATGATGAACCGACATATCCTTTTGAGCACAAGCATAACATGTGTGCTCTGTTGCAAGTAACTCCGGACAATGAGGAGGTGGCATACATGATCAGGTGGCTACAAAGGTCCAATATTCGATTCGCCTTGACAGAGTGCCCTTTACTTTATAGAAATCATCTTTTGGATTTCTGGCGCTCTACTGAGCTTATGGATGATCAAGATGGTAGGAGTTTGGAGGCTACCGTGGCAACACTCGAGATAAGGTTTACAGAAAGACTTATTCGTACATGCCTACAGTTACATGATGATGGCCATAACCCAATAAACTTTACAACTGATCATCTTTTGAAGATTTTTACACAAACCATGGGTTATCAAGGGAATGTCAAAGAATGACAGTTCCAGAAAGGCATGTTCCCAAACCTGTATAGGTTTCTAATTCACCACATTATCCACATATTTGCCCCTAGGAAGGGATCATGGACTCTTATTAGTCGGGATTTGGCGAATGCAACAGTTGAAGTTGTTTATGATCTTCCTTTAAACTTTTCGATGAAGATTTTTGAAGGAATGGTGAGCATGTTGCGGAAGCCTAACAAAGAAAAATTCTTAGCCTATCCTAGATTCCTCCAGATCATCTTTAACCAAGTGTTATAAGATTTACCCACAATGGGAACCACTCGTGTGCTTCAGAATCCTAATGTGTACAAGAGTATTGCTACCTTGGCAAGCACAAGCCATTTCAATCCACGGGCTGAGTTTGATATTCTACCATGGTTAGTTGATCATGATGCAGATATTATGCATGTACCAGAGTTAACCTCTGAGGTGGAAAAGGAGGATGAGATGGATGTTGATAATGATGATCTGATGGAGATGTTGGAGAAGGAGGATATGGTGGAGAAAGAGGAGATGAAGGAGGAAATGCTGTTGTTGAACAAGTTCGGGGGGAGAATGTGCCTATACCCTCAACACCAACCACACCCTTACCTACACTCCCAGCCACACCACCTTCCTCACCACCCCATGACCAATTTAACCAATCCCCACCAGTCCAAACACCACCTACCCATACCCAAAGCACACCTAAAACCTATGACCAAAATGACAAAACCTTAGAACAAGCCTTAAGCCAAACCCAACCCTTAACCCAAACCCAAACCTTAATCCAAGACCCAAGCCATAACATACATGAACCTTACATTCCTCAACCAATTCCTACTCACTTACTAAACTTTCCATCCACACCAATTCAATCACCAACACTTTCTCATACCTCAGACCAAGCCAACCAACCTACATTCACACCAATCCAATCCCAAACCCATTCTCAAACCCTTGAACCTACCCAAACTCACACTGAAATACATGATCCTCTTCAAGACCTACTTACTCAAACTCCTTCCAATAATGATTTTTTGCTCAGAAGAAACCTTAATCTTATATGTGAAAACATTGATGTGTAAGGGAAGGAATGAGGTACTGTTGAAGGAGAATGCTGATCTGAAGGAATAGTTGGCCCAAGCTCTATTGAAAATTCAAGCCCTGGAGGCTGAGGTTGAGAAGACCTCAGCTGTACCAAAACAGGAGGAGAATGTTCCAATTGCCACTGTTGTAGATGAAGAGATGGTAGAGGCTGATGTGGAGATTGAGGATGGATTGAAAAACATTCTGAATATGTCTGGTGATAGTGATGCTGATGAGAGTGATGAGAGAATTTTTATTGATGATGATTATGAGGGTGATAAATCTTATGATAATGAACAAGATTATGATGTGGATAATGATGTGTTGAATCATTTGTATGGAGATTTTTTTGATGATCTACTGAGAAAGGAGAAAGAAACTGTGAATGATGAAGAAGAGTTAAAGAGATTAGAAGATGATATTGACAATTTTCCCACACAATCTGAAGAAACAATAAGAAAAGAAAAAGGGAAAGTAATAGTTGAATCTAAAAAAGAGCCTATTGATACATAGGATGTGAATGATGAGGAGGAAGATGATGAGAATGTACAGGCTGCCAAGAGGCATGCCAATATTGTGAGAGAAACAATGGAGAGGGAATTTATTGCCCAAAACATGACTACAGAAGAGATGGATGAGCAAGAATCTTTAATTGAACAAGAAAACATTGCCAAGACTCTTAATCAGAATGATGATGATGTTGAACAGGAGGTAATTGAGGTTCTAATAAAAATGAAACAAGCTGAGGAGGTTGACAACACCTTAGCTTCGGTTGTAAGCAAGTTTGCTGAACATGAAACTCCAACCACTACTGAACCTACAAATGATGATTCATCTAAGTAGTTGGTACCTGACAAGGTTGGAGAATCTCTCGTAACTATAGCTGCCAAGATATGGGTGAAATAATTTGAAGAAGACATTGAGAAAACCCTTTTGCATGGAGCTATGTGGATGATACCAAATTTGGAAAGAAATATATGAGGAGAGGTGCAAATATGATGGACGTGATCATAGTGATGATGAGGCAATGAAGAAATGGGCTAAGAAGGATGTTGATCCTGAGTATGTTGTTGAGAGCCCAAAGGAACATGAAAGCCCTGTGATGGTTGTTCTTATTCAGATGATTATGACTAAAGCTGTACATGGTCTTAATGAACCAAGAATACAAGCACTTTATGACTCAACTGAACAAGAAGATGACACTGAAGCTGATGAAAGTGCTGGAGATAATAATGATGATGAAAGTATGATGATGATAAGGATGACAATGATGATGACAATGATAATGATCATGGTGATAAAGTGGAAAAAGTTGATGTTGTCTCTCCTCAAATTGAACTGACTGATATACAGAGGTAGAACATACAACAGAGTCTTGATGAAGTAAGGAGAAATAATCCTCTAATTGTGAGTCTGATTAGACATGGATACAAATTTGAAAATTTGGCTCCTTTATCTGATGAGGAGTTGCAAAAGTTTATCAATAAGGAGGATTATGAAATAATGAAGAGGATTGAAAAGAAAAGCAAAGATTCAATGAAGTATAGAGAATATTTGAGAAGACATGGATTGAATGAGAAGGATTTGAACATAATTAGTTTTCATGATGTAGAAAAAAATTACAATGTGACTAAGAAACAGTTGAAAGAGAAGAGAAGGAGAGAATGGCCAAAGAGGTGAAGTACACTTAAAAGATAAATGAATGGTCAAAAAGATTTGGTGGAAAATGTAAACATTTGATTGACAAAGGAATGGCTCCAGAATAGGTTGACAGTCTGACAAAGGAAAAAGGTTGAATCCCATTTTAGAAGATTATCCATGAAAGATCAACCAGAATCCTCTACCAAGAAATCAAGACTTGTAACCCTGGCTGAAAAGAGTAAAATTAAGAAGAAGAAGAAGAAGAAGAAGAAGAAGAAGAAGCAGAAGAAGAAATGGGAAAATGAGCAGTTAGAATTGTTGAATAGAGTGATGGAGGCAAAGGGGAGATTGAATGAACTGGAAGGAATGAGCAGAACTGACAAACTGGCTCTATATATGTCTGTGCTTGAAAAGGATAATTTGGAAAGAGCTGAAGCATCAAAACCATATATCCCTATACACGTCAAACCGGAACCTGTTGAACACAAAGATCCATGGGAAGATGAGGAGATGATCAAGACCCTGAAGTAAATAATGAAAAATAAGAGTATGAAAGAAAATGCATTTGATATGCTGGGAAAAGCACAATTGAAATAATTGTTTTATGAACAAAAGGCTGAATGGGAGAAATTGTTGGAAGAGCAAAGAAGCCTCAGAAGTTTTGTAGCTGAACCTGGTGGAGTAAAGTTTGTTCCAGCCGGTCAGCTTGGGGATGAAAATATGATGAATATGATTGGCAGATTATTCAAAGATGGAGGTGAAAATCTTGTAGATCTGTTAAATATGCCAGCGGAGATGGTGATCTCCATTTATAAGAAGAAATTTGAAATTGAGGGGGGCACTAAACCCAGAAAAGCTGTTCCATCAAGGCCCTCAGCTTCAAGAGGACAGAGGTCTTCAACCAAAGTTACTCAACAAAGACAAGAAAGGCCACCAACTGATGTGGACCTGCCTATAAAACTCTTTTATGACTCTGTATCTCACACATTAAAGGTTGTGTTGGAAAGCAGAGAATTGAAAGAAATTATTTTCAAAGATGACTTTGCAGATTACAAGAGAGAACAACTAGAAAAGATGGCAAGTATGGATTTGTATAACTATCATGATAGAAACAGACTTGCAGGAAGGCAGCAAAATGAGTTGTCTAAATATTTAAGAAGTGAAGCAGGGATGGGATTCCCTTTGTTAAAACAGAAGAATATGTGGAGATTGTCCGAATATGAAAAGACCAAAAGAGGCAAGAGGATTAGTGACATCAGATGTGCTAAATTTGGATACAATTCCAGAGTAAAGAACAATAATTCTTTAGCCAACATGATGACATGCATAAGTTTGAGAAGAAGAATGAGAAGACCCAACCATGAGGTCTAGCAGAATGGTAGAATTGCAAGAGTTGATTATAATGAAAACAATGGTTTCTACATTCTCAGAAACTCAGCTGGTATGACAATGGGTATGATCAAGAATGATGAAGACCTGACCTTCCTTCATGATGAGGATTTGAAAGATATTATGAACTGGACAATTCCTGAAAATCATTATCATCAATAACAATTGTTTATATTTAAGGAAAAGGCAGGAGGAGTGAGAGTTGAAAGAAGACAAGCAGCCTACAACTCAAGAAGATGAAGATCATGTTTAGATTAAGCTTTGCTTTGTAATGTCCTCTGGACAGAATTCACACTTTGTAATATTTTGATTTTGTTGTGTAATATGAATTTTTATTTGATATGTATTTTGATCTAAGTGTATGTTACCATAGAGGTGTTTTGGTACAGCTGAGGGTGTTCCAATCTAGGGGGAGATTGTTGTGATGAGAAAATGGACCTAAGGAAGATTAGAATATTCTCAACCTCCCTGATAATGGCTAAGTATGGACATTGGGCACACTTGGACATCCGAGCAAGCTTTTACTTAAGCCTAGAAAGGTATTTTGCCTTCCGGACAAGGTTATCTTCTTGAAGTCTTCCTAAGAAATAATCCGAGCAGGGTTCACTATGTCTAGCAAGGTATTCTTCAGGTCAAGCATAGTTTGCTTACTAGCAAACTCTTGTCTAAACCAAGCTAAAAAAGCCAAGTATTTTGGAAGATCTAGCAAGGTTTGACTAAAAAACAATAGTCCGAGCATGCTTGAGGAGAGTTATTCAAGAAATATTCTAAGGATTTTCTCTAGCAAGGTTCAACTCTGAGCAAGCTACAGTGCTACCATCACAAGTCAAACAGTGTTACCAGCACACTTTAGTTTGCTTAATAAGTTATTCATTAACAAAGACTTGAAGGGATTCATTAGAACAGTTTGCTCGTAGGATCATAACGAGCAAAGTTTGCTATGGTCAGGAAGATTGAAGTCTGGTAGGTGAGTATTTTCTAAGGAAAATACTCCAAGTAAAGTCTACCCGGAGAACTGTTCACCAGCACAACTCAAGGTTACCAGGTCTACTCGAAGATGATAAAAGACACAAAGTCTACCCGAAGACCTGTTTTACACTTAGTATATTTTGTAATATGTTATCTGAATATGTATTAATGATTAGGGTTTCTAGAAGGAATGACAGCTGTCAGGAGGCAAGCCTATAAATAGAATGATCTAGGGCACGCCTCCTACGGACGCAAGACAGACACCTGAATTGATTGACAACGATTTGACGGCTGACATATTCTTACGGATATTCTGCCTAGGAACATATCATTCCTTTCTTAGAACCCTAATGATTTCGGTTTTGTAATCGACTTACTATTAATGGAAATCTTTTGAGTGAATGTGTGTGTGTGTGTCTTTGTTGTGTCCTTCAAGCAACAATTAGCATGTCATTGATTCCGCCTTTAATACACTATTATTCTTCTCCAATCTAGCCCCGACGTTAACCTTCTTGTCAACACTGTTTTTGTGGGTTACGACAAAGATAGAATGAGAGATCAGTTACGGGACCGACAGGAACACACTCAGCTGTACCAAAACACCTATTGGTTACATACACTTTTCAAAATACGCATCAAATTTTCAAAAAGTAGAAATTACATTACTTAATGAAAAATTTACATATGAGAATTCTGTCACAAGGACATTACAACACAAATTTTACAAAAAGATAAATAAATTTTCATCTTCTAGAGCTTCCAGCATCTCTCTTTCTATCAAATACCACTCCAGCAGCCTTCTCTTTGAATAAAGAGATCTCCCTATGGTGTGGATGTCGAGAAGGCAGATTTCTTCTGATTATTTTCTCTTAATCCTCCAAGTGAATAAACTCCAAATATGTATCATGTTCAATGATTCCAGGGCAAGTCCATCTGAATTTCTTAATTTAAAAGATTGGTCTTTTGGTTCAAAGTCAATCTTAGAAATCCTTCTATTCTTCTGGATCTCATAGTTTGGCCTGGTCATCTGCTGCCTCATGCTTATGCACTCCATCATATTGGCAAGAGGATTGGAATATCTGGTCTTCTGTTTGTATGAGGCTTCAGTCATTACTATGTCCATCATCTTCCTCTGCCTCTATTTTCTTTCAAAATCTGACAGTTCCAACTTCCTCTTTTTGTTTAACAAAGGAAATCCCTTCCTAGACTGATCTTTCATATACTTGGAAAGTTCATTCCTTTGTTGTCTTACAAACCTTTGCCTGTCTTGATAATCATAAAGAGTCATCCAGGCCATTTCCTCAATTGTTCCGTTTTGAAATCTTAAAAGTCATCCTTGAAAACGATATGCCTCAAATCATCATTGTTCATGATAACTTTCAAAGATTTTGTTATGGCATCAAAGTACAGCCTTTTAGGTAGGCCCACATCAGTTGGTGGCCTTTGTTGTCGTTGGAGTGTAGATCTTGTTGTTGGTATTGGGATACTTACTGTGGAGACCCTTGGAGTATATTTTCTTTTGGGTACTGGTCTTCTAACATGCCCAGATTGTTCATAATGGTTCACAACTTGATACTTAGGCATCATTACTAGCTTCAAATAATCTCCTCCCTCCTTTGCCAATGTAGTGATCATTTCCATAGTTTCCCTATCAGTTGGCTCAACTGGGGTGGATCTTTGAGTTTGAATGGGTTCACCCCTTGGTCCATATTGAAAAGATAGCAGTTTCCTCTGCTCTCCTTCAAACTTCTCTCATTGTTCTTTCTTAGTATAGAATAACTTATTCAACAGTCCTTTCCCAAGATTATCAAACACAATTTCTGTCATGCCCTTGCTCATCATTAAACCCTTTAAGGTTTTGTTCTGTTTTCGTCTTCCCAGGGCAGCAAGTTCACACTTTCAACTAGTTCCTTCTTGACTTGAATTAGAGGAGGAGTCTGAGTGGTTTTTGACTTGCCTTTTTCTTCATTAAATTTCTCCATCTCAGACTCATAGATGGATAATTTTTCTTTGGTGCTCATGTTCTTTGTTTTCTCCCCCTCTCCCCTAGCTGTCATCAATCTATCCAATAGCTCTACCTTCTAATTTTCCCAAGCTTTCTTATACTTTTCTGCCGGTGTTATCAACCTGGGTTTCCTTTAGGGAGTACTGGAGTCAGACTTAATCTTTTCAGATATTTTTCTGAACCTTTCTTCTACAACCTTCTTGCTCATACCTTCAACATGCTCAATAGAAATACCATGATCTATCATAAATTTGCACTTTCCACCATATTTGTTGTAAAGTGTTTCAAGTTTTTCCTTTTGATCAACAGCTTCTTCTTAAGTCTTTCCCACTCTTCTTCTCTAATTCTTTATTTTGTTTACTTGCAGACACTTTCTAGTTCCTCAAACTTCATGTGACTTTTTTTTTATAAACCATGAACTCTCATATAGGCTAGGAACCTTTGAGTGTCTTTATTTTTCTTTT
Source organism: Bidens hawaiensis (assembly GCF_021521415.1). Classification (NCBI taxonomy): domain Eukaryota; kingdom Viridiplantae; phylum Streptophyta; class Magnoliopsida; order Asterales; family Asteraceae; genus Bidens; species Bidens hawaiensis. Next base: position 27,566 of record NW_027498947.1, read on the forward strand.
CCTAGGTTTTCCTTAACTCCCTCACCTTCTCTTCAAGCAATACATCCAATTCATCATCTGTCATCATAGCCAAGGTTTTAAATTGATAGCCATGGTGCATCAGGCTTATTATTTTAGGGTCATCCCTCTTGGCATCATTCAACATGGTCTGAATATTTTCCCTGTGAACATCAGTCATATTTACATGAGGAGAGTCAGCCCCTTCATCCTCTATATCAGATAAATCAATAAGTGCATTAATTTTAAGCTCATAAACTTTGGGTTCAACATGTTTAACAGCATGTAAAGGAACTGCATTAAGGGGCCTTTTCTGCCTTTTAAGCATAGCCTCCTCTAGTATATTCTCCACACCAAATCCCTTCCTCCTCCTGGCATATCTTAAAAGATCAGCCGACCAGATCTTTTCATCCTTTTTCATTTCTTCAAATAAGCTCTGGTTCATCATCTCAGTTGCCTTTTTCACCATTTCATCAAGAATAGCTTTGGCATCATGGATGTCAGAGACCAACTGCATATCAGGGTTTTCTTTATCAGCTACAGTAGTGGTAGTAGGAACAGTTTGTTCATTTTCAGTAGATTTTGCCTCAGCTACAGGGGATTTGGTTTGTTGGAATTGATAAATAACAATTGCCAGCGAGTTGTCAGCCTCTTCAGTTTGCTGCAACCTCAGCAACCTCTCTATTACTTCTTGTTTTGTCTCCCCCTTTCCCTCATCAAGGTTCTTCTTTAACTCAATTTCCTCCAACATATTTTCTGATCTTCAAGCTCTTTGTTATATAGAAACCTTGTGATCATCTCTCTTTACATCCATTCACCAACAATTTGATCATGTCTTTTTATGGCATTTTCAGTAGATTCATCAACAAATAGAACTTTGTTACTTGATTGAATCTTTTTCATTTTCAATGGATGGAGTTGTCCTTCATTTTCTGTCACAGCTTTCCCTTTCATCCTTCTTTTCTTCTAATCAACAGATTCAGGCTTGGATGGACCTACATCCCTCACCACAGTTGGTTCATCAGGAAAGTTGTCAATTTCATCAAATAATTCCTTCAGCTCATCATCCATCTCCTTGAGTTTTGAGGTCACATCAACATCATCATCAGCCAATTCTTCAGTTTTATCAGTCAAGACTGAAGTGTCACCTGAGATCACCATCTCTTTGGTGCCACTACCAGCCTCAACAATTACATCTGTTTGAGCCTCAGTCAACACATTATCAGTCTCTTTTTCGGCTTCATCCACAACATTTTCTACCTCCTTCTCAACCTCATCTACCACATTCTTCTCCATAACCACATCATTTTCATCCACATTATAATCTTAAATAACCTCATCTGACACATCAGCTTCATACCCCATTTCATCTCTCTCTTCCTCATCATCCTCCTCCTCATCACTTGCATAGACATCACCAAGATTTTTCAATACATTATCATCAGTCATATTGACAGCAGATAGATTCTCCCCCTATTTTGGTATAGCTGAAGTCTTCTCAACCTCACTGACCAAGGCTTGAATCCTTTGTAGAGCCTGCTCCAACATGGATTCCAACTCAGCATTCTTTTTCTTTAACCCCTTATTCTCTCTCTTCATATCACAATTTTCAAGTAATACATCCATATGACTATCAGATAATCTGAAATTGGTATCAGGGGAAGGGGAGTGAATGGTGATATGGGAAATGGGTTAGAAATTTGGGTTTGGATAGGTTCATGAGGTGGGCTTTCTATTATGTTTGTTCTGATTGAGGGTAATGGGTTTCTGGTTCTAATTGTAGGTGTGTGGGTATGTGTGATATGGAAAGTTGGGATATGTGGTTGGTCAGAAGTTTGTGAATGAGTTGGGGATTGGTAAGGTGTATTTGGTTGGTTTATAAGGTGGGCTGTGATGTATTCAAGTATATAAGGTTTATGTTCACGTTGGTCTGGTATGTTGGTTTTGGGTCTGGGTTTGGATTGGTGGTTGGGTTTGGGTTTAGGTTTGGGTTTGGCTTTGGCTTTGGCTTTGGCTTTGGCTTAGGGTTTGGGTTTGGGTTTGTGTTTGTGTTGAAGTTGGTGGGAATGGAATATATGGATCATGGGTTTGGTATTGGGGTGGTGATTAGGCTTGAGGTGAGTTGGGTGGTGTAGGAATAGGAATTGGTTTGATGTCTCCCCTTGATCCTCATTGGTATCCACAGCATTTTCCTCCTGCACCATAATCTGATCACCATCATCATCATCTCCACCATCATTGCCATTATCAGAATCAGTTTCATCATCAGCATCCTCACTCTCATCCTCCTCAGAAGTCACTCTTGGTGATTATGGCACCTCCATAAACTCTATGTTGTTATCAATTAACCATGGAAAAATGTCATATTCGACATTTAGATCAAAGTTTCTTGTGGCCCCAACCTTGCAATTCTTCTGTACACATTTGGATCTTGCAAGACATATGTTGTGCCCAAGGTTGGTAGCTCAGGGCACACAATGTTAAAGATTATTTATAAAAACCTCGGGCAGACTAAGAATGTGTCATCAGTTCTCTTCCTCAGATTAGACACCAAACCTTCAAAGACGAGCTTTGAAAAGTTGAAAGGTTGGTTGTAGATGATTGCAATGGTGGCATTTGATATATTCCTGCTCATGAGGCTCCAGGTACCCCCTCCTTGGTGTGAAGCCGTGTATAATGTGGTGTATCAAAAATCTATACTGGTTGGGGGATATCCCCTTCTTGAATTGTCCCTCATGAACATCTCCCTAATATCCCATGGTTTCATGAAAAATTCTCAACAATCTTTGGGTAGAAAAGTGTATGGGAGCATCCACATCATCATGTAACTGGAGACTAGTTCTAACTAAATTTTCAGTGATAACCGCTTCATTCCCAGCTACAGTTGGCTCAATCTTTCTACCAAGTTCATCGTCTTCCAGCTCAGCAGAATTCCAGAAATCCAGTTGATTGTTTTTGTATATTATTGGTCTTTCAGTGAGGGTAAAACGAAGATTAGAACGTTGCATCCATCTAATCATTAACTCCACCAGCCTATTATCGTCTGTGAGTTGGAGAAAGTGCACATATTATGCTTTTTCTCGAACGGATACATCATATCTGCACAAAGACACATTCAAAGAGAAGATTAGTTATTAAGTTCATATCTTTATCATGTATTAAGTTATATTTGAAGAAGAAATAAAAGATAGTCTTTAAGAACCTTTTCTTCGACAAATTTATAACCTACACAAAAAACAGAGATGTCAGTAAACCTGAAATTGAAGCCCAAAACCCATACAACGGGTATCGGAAACCATTCAATTGAAGCTTACCAATTTGGATTAAGTTGGATGACCAATTTAGGTTAGGATTATTAGAAAACGATTGTGATTCTGGGAAACGAGCAAGACGGAAATAATGCAAGTAGGAAGACGGCAATACTTTGAAAGTGAAGTTTACTCGATAATACCTTAAAAGTGCAAAGTGTGCTTGAGGAAACTTTATGTGTTTAATACAAAAGTTTGCTCAGAGCAAACAGTGTGCTTGAAAAGTAAACTTTGCTTGAAAATCTTTTGAAATATACAAGTATGCTTGGAGAAAAATTGGAATATTAAACAATAAACAAGTGTGCTCTAAGCATAAAGTTTGCTCGATAAACAAAGTTTACTCAAAAACACTTGCAATTTCAGAAAGTATCATGTAATTCAATCCAAATCTATGAATTTTGCTAGACAAACACAAATTTCAACTAAAACACCCAAGTTTACTCGAAACAAGTATTTAAAGCATATTCATACAAGTATCATATATTCATCAAGTGTGCTTGATAAAGATAACCTTCTAAACATCCAAGTTTAGTCGAAAGTATATAATTATCAAAGTGTACTCGATAATACAAGAATAGTTCTTTTCAAATCAAGTAACTATCAAGTTCGCTCGAATGAGTTGAACTTCAAATAAAAACACATAAGTTTACTTGAGAGTTTAAAACATCAAACTTTATTCAAAATAACATATGCAGACATATTCAAGGTTAAATTGCAACTCTTTTTGACCTGAATTTTATTTTAAACAATTTTTATCATTAAAGTTCAAAGTTTAAGAGCAAATGGTGTATAATGAGATCAAATTTCAGTTATATCCTTTCAATTCTTTTTCTCTTTTATGAAAAGATCTCAACATGGGATCACATTGATTAAGTCACCTCTCAATACTTCATTCTCAGCATTATTGTGACAGATCAGGCAGGTTAATAGAAGGTCTAGACTTAGCATGAATTTTATTACTTTGGTTATATGTTTAATGTTCAATTTAGTGCATAATACAAAAATGGATAACACATATTGTACTATGATGTTCCATATCTCTTCTCAAAGCTTATTTGGCTTTCCACATATCACCCTAAATTGATTTCAACCCCCTGATATTTGGTCAAAATATTTTTATGATAGAACATATAAATTTTCTTTACGGATTTTTCTTTTCAAAATTTTCAAACATATTGAGGTTGAACGTTGGACTTACATGCCACATAATACGGACTTACTTTCCATCTATTCAAGGTGTTTAGGACCTATAATGATGCCCCACCTCTATAGGTCTGGGATTAACCCTCATGTTTGCATCGTGACAACTGCCAATTTTCAGGTTAACTCCGTTAACTAAACCCAGTTAGTTCTGTTAACTATGTTAATGAACTCTCATGCATGTAGTGTCATGTATGCATACCTTGAGTCAGTCGTGTCGTTGGTGACCTAACTAAGAGTAACTAGTTGTTGGTAACTAGAATAATAAACTTGTCTTGGATAATTTGAACTGATGATGTGTTAGGATAGGATAGCCTCTGCATAATCTGTCTTGGATGTACATTATGTGAAGTCTGCTTGTTTTTAAATGTGTCATTCATGTTCTAGTTATCCCTAAATATGTTACCTACCGCTTGTGTCAAAACAAATTTTTTTGTGTTAAACTTGTATGCTTAAATGAATATTTTGCAAAAGAAGTTATTCCAAGAAAATTGTTTTTTGACAAAGTAGGCAAGTTGTATGGTGTAAAGACATGATAAGATTATTCAGTTCAAAGCTTTGTAGAATTTTAAAAGGTTATCAATGAAAATTGATCCAACCTTTGGAAAATGATAGTACATTGGTTATTTATGGTGATCATATGGATTTAATAGGCTAAAAAGAGAATTAGTACAGTCATTAATATGAGGTTGCTTTCCATGATGTGTAAAAACTGAGGTGATATAAATATAATGAAAATGTTAATCTTAATGTGGAGATACATTGTTGAATATGCATGTTTCAAGATAAATCTCTCCAAATGATAGGAAGAAAAGTGATTACCCAGTCATACACAAGCCTGTTGGTATTTGGTCACCAACATTGAATCTTTTTATACAAATGACAAAGAACAAATGTGAAAAAAGTTTTTTATATTTAGTCATAAGTTGCTATGTTCACAAATTTTGAAAATGCAAACATGAGGGTTAACTATAGAACTACAGGGGTGGAGGCAATAATATAAGTCCTTTAAACATTCCGAATGAAAAGCCTGTAAGTCCGACTTGCGTGGAATGTAAGTACAACGTTCAACCTCAATATGTTTGAAGTTTTGAATAGAAAAAATAAATAAATTTAATTGTTCTGTCATACAAAATATTTTAACCAAATGTCAGAGGGTTGAAGTCAAATTGGGGTGATCTGGGGAAGGCCAAATAAGCTTTGAGAAGAGATATGGAGCATCATAGCACAATAAGTGTTATCTATTTTTGTATTATGCTAATTAATTGAACCTTAAGCATATCACCAAAATGTAATGAAAATCATGCTAAGTCTATACCTGCTGTCAACCTATCTGATATGTCATAATAACGCTGAGAATGAAGTATTGAGAAGTGACTTAACCAATATGATTCCATGTTGTGATCTTTTCAGAAAAGGAAAATATTTGGATTGAAAATAACTGAAATTTGATCCTTAGTGTGCCATTTGCTCTTAAACATTATAATTCAATGATAAAACTGTGTGGAAAATAGTTTAAGACAAAAAGAGTTGTATTTTAACCTTGAAGAAGTTTGAATTTGTCAATTCCTGCAAGCTTTAATGATTCTTGAACTTGTTAGCAAACTTAGTTTTTTTATAGGATGTTTAACTCATTCTAGCAAGTTTTACACTTGAAAAATGTATGAATATGTTAATTCTAGCAAGCTTTGATGATTCTTTAACTTTCTAGAAAACTTAGATATTTTTATAGGATGTTTAACTCATTCGAGCAAGCTTAATGTTTGAATTTTACTGTTGATGTTATTTCTAGCAAGCTTTGATGTTTTTGAACTATTCTAGCAAACCTAACTGTTTTAATTGAATGTTTGAGATATTCGAGCAAGCTTGATGATTATTTGTGCTTAAATGAATTATTCATGTATTATCGGATAGACTTTGATAAATTTATGCTTTCGAATTAACTTGTATGTTTAGAAAGTGATATATTTGTCTAGCACACTTGATGATTATGTGATACATGTCTGAATACGCTTTACATGTCTGTTTCGAGTAAACTTTATTGTTTTACTTGAAATTTGTATTTGTCTAGCATACTTCATAGTTTTTGGTGTTATTTTCTGAAATTACATGGGTTTTCTAGCAAACTTTGTTTACCGAGCAAACTTCATGCTTCTGGCACACTTGTCAAAATGTTGGTTCATTCCAAGTGTTTTCTTAGCATACTTGTAATCTTCAGAAAATTCCCAACAAACTTCACGTTTCGGGTACACTTTGTGTTTAGAGCATACTTATGCATCAAAGGATAAATAAGTCTTCTCTAGCACACTTTGCACTCCTGAAGTATTTTCGGGCACACTTTTGCTTTAAAGTGTACTTGAATGAATATTTGTTAATTTTATAGGTATATCGGGTAAGGTTTGTGAAATTCAGATATTCGAGCAAGGTTGACATTTATAAATATCGCTAAGATTATTATTTGTGGATTCTTTATTGATTCCTAGCAAGGTTTCATATTTGATGCATTATACTTGATTACTTGTCTTGTGATTTATTTCTCGAGCAATCTTGTATATTCGAGTAAGCTTCCTTCATCTTATCCACTTAGTGTTATTTTCAAATACTTTTAATATCTTAACAATTCTGGAATGAGCAAGCTTTGCAAATGGACTTTACCTAGCAAGCTTTGAAAATTAAACCTTTCCTAGAAAGCTTTGTGAAAATACACTTTATCGAGAAACCTTTATGCCAAGATATTTAAAAATAAAATTTTGGCACTATTCATGAACAAAACGACAAAATGCATTTAAAACCCACTTTCAAAAGGTATATAAGAGATACTTAGTGAAATTTTCACACTTCACTTCTCTCTCTTCCCACTATTGCATTATTTCCTGCTTATCTCGTTCAAGAATCCTAAACGTTTAACAAATTTCTCTACCCTAATTTGTCAGCCCACATATTCTGACTCGGTAAGCATCATTTGATTGTTTTCCGACACTGATTATACGAAATTGGGGCTTTAATTTTCATCTTAACTAACTTCTTTGTTTTTGTATGTAGGTTAACAATTTGTTGAAGAACGGGTTCATAAAGAAAATCTTTCATTTCTTCTTTATATTGTTACTTATAACATGTCCAAGTAATGAACTTTATGACTAATTTCTAACATGAATGTGTTTTTGGTGTTTTATAGTTATGGCGGCGTATAAATTTGAGCAAAAACATAATATGTGCGCGTTGCTTCAAGTAGCTGATGATAACCGGCCTGTTGAGCAGCTGATCCGGTGGCTACAACTTTAAAACATCATATTTGCATTGACAAAAAGCCCCTTTATATACAGGAATCATTAACTCGATTTCTGGCACTCTGCCCCACTGTTTGATGATGTTGGAGGTAGGCAGATTAAGGTACCGTTACATGACATGAGATTATTATAACTGAACAGTTGATAAGGGCGAGTCTGCAGTTACAAGATAATTTTGAAAACCCAATCCACTTCTCCATTAATCGTTTATTGAGGATATTTCAGGAGACCATGGGTTATCAGGGTGACGTCCATGAGAGATAATTTAAAAAGGGAATGTTTCCCAATCTTTATCGATTCCTTATACACCACATTGTACAGGGGTTTGGAGCCAGGAAAAGGTCATGGACTTTAATGAGTCGTGATCTTGCCAATGCCACAATGGCTGTCGGGTTCCGATAGCCATTTAATTTTTCCAAGATGATCTTCGATGGATTGGCGACTAACTTGAGGAAGAACGATAATGACAAATTCTTGGTTTATAGAATATTTCTGCAGATCATTTTTAATCTGGTCTTACCTGAGTTGCCAAACATTGGAACAACACATATACTGCAAAATCCTAACGTCTACAAGGATAGCAAAGTTGGCATCAATCAGCAACTTTAACCCTGCAGTAGAACTTGATATTCTACCATGGCTGCTGGATAACAATCTGGAGATAATGGCTGTTCCAGAATCACCACATGTGAGTTTTGAGGAGGAAAGTGAGAGTGATGATGAACATGATTCAGATGATGGAGGTAATGCAGGAAATGATGATCAGGATTGAGGAGGTGTTGATATGATTGTGGAGGAGATTGTTGAAGAAATTGTTGATGCTGAGGCACGGGGGGAGAATCAACCTATACATATACCACTAACTTCACCCCAAAACCAACCAGTAAACCAAACCATATCCCCACCCCAACACCAGACCCCATACCCACCACAACACGATGACCATGAACCTTATATTCCATCCCCACCTACACATATCCAATCACCACCTCAAACCCAAATCCCTACCCAATCACCAAGCCAAACCCAAAACCTTGACCAAAACCTAACCCACAGCCCAACCCAAATCCTAAACCAACCATTAACCCAAACCCAAAGAATAATCCAAACCTAAGCCATGCCATCCATGAACATACATACCATAACATATCCCACCACGCCTAATAAACCAGCCAAACACACCATATCAATCCCCAACCCAAACCCAAACAACAGACCAACCTACCTTTGAAATTATACACACTCACATTCCTATCATCTAAACTGTTAGCCCATTACCATCCAAAAGTACAAACATCATTGAAAGCCCACCCCATGAACCCATCCAACCCCAAACCCAAACAAGCATACTTGACCCTTTCTCAGATCCACCCACCTAATCCCCTTCCCCTGATGCCCATTTATTTGGAAGATACATGGATGTGGTGATTGAGAATGTTGACTTTAGGATGAAAAATGATGAGTTTAAAAAGGAGAAGGATGTTGGGATTCCTTCAAGTGACTGAATTACTCAAATTCTTTGAATTTTCTTTAGTTATGATTCTTATGCCATTATTTAAACTAATACGTTCTAACACGAACCCCTTTCAACCCGAAACCGCATGACCCAACCATATGGTTCGCCTAGTAGTAATACAGCAAGGATATATGGAACATGACATAATACTGTTGACATTATCACATTAAACTGCCAACCAAAAAACCTACAGATTTTTCATGATTAAGATCAATAGTGTTTAAAAATTCTAACTTTTTAAGTGAAGTTTATCTTTTTGAATAAAGTATAGTATTCAAAAACTCTAGATGTAGATTTGTCATGATTAAGATCAAAAGTATTTAAACAAAGATTCAATTAGAACCCCAAAATATTAAACTAGAGTTAAGAATAAAAAATCTTAGTTAGGCATTCATGGTTAAATGTAATATTATTCACTCAAAAGACTCGCATGTACTCTGACAACAAAAACAAAATTTATTTGTGCAACAAAATCAAATCATTCGTAATTAATAGGTAAACTAGATGTGCAGCGAGAACAATATAATTAAAAGGAACTGGGGGAAGGGAACACTAATATCCAATGAACAAGTGACATAGAGCAACAAAAATGGAATTTCAGAAGTCGATATAACACCTCACTTTGTACTATCCTGTCTTGCTTAGATTTTGAGCTGCACTCGAATCTCAGTTGCTCCGGCTCCTATTCAATGCAAAAAATCAAAGTGCATAAATCATTCAAATGTTCATGGCAGACATCTAGCGATTTTGATTTTGATTTTAATTTAAATTTGGTCGATTTTGATTTTGAAGCGTAGAACAGAATCTGGAGCGAGAACTTAAATCCATTCTGTTTTGAGCACGAAGTTTTGGGAACATAATAAACATATAACTAATTAAACAGATATATAAATATAAAAGTTGATTTAGTTTTTGGTAATCAAATTATCAAATATGTCACATATATGAAGTTATAAGATGTAAACATAATGAGAAAACAAGTTTAAAATAAATTCTTGTATATAATATTATAAGCATATAAATGAAAATTGTTACGTCTAATAAAGAAACAAGATTTATTATAAATAATACGCATTTTGGTTATGTATTTAATTATTTGTTATGATTTACCACGTTTAACTATGATATATCAACCAGGGGTGTGCAAATTAACCGTCATAACCGCAAACCAAAATAACCGACATAACCGAACCAATTTTAACTGATAACCGATATAACCAATGGGTCGGTTTAATAAATTTTTGAAAACCGATATATGTGGGTCGGTTTTGGTTAATGTTAGTTCCAAACCCGTCATAACCGAACCGCCCCGTTGATGTAACTAGTAATCGAGAAATAAGAGTTTGGAAATTAGAATTAGTGCATGAATATAATAATTTTACACTTATTGTCGTTACATATTAAAAATTCTCCACACCAACTAGGATTTAGGCCAATAATATTGGTGATATTGGTTACCATATTCATTCTAATGTTTCATAATTGTCGTTCTGAATTTCCATCCAAATTGCCATTTCAAATATTTAATATGTCAATTAGATCGATATGTATATTACATAAATTGCAGTAAAAAAAACATATATTTGAATTCCACAATATAGTTAGCGACTATTCATTGTCCACAATGATATGGAAGGATTGTTTATTTTGGTCACGGTTAACCGACCCATAACCGACTCGCTATAACCGTTAAAATCGATTAACCGCAACAACCATGACGGATCGGTTTATGCACCTTCAAACAAGGTCATTACACATTTTGCCAAACAATTTGTGACAAAGGCATGATATAAGATTCCTGAAGAATGGATTTTGATGAAAGCACTAAGGGAGAATGATATGTATGTGCTTAACATGAGTGTTGCATCATCGAATCAAAATACTGTCCAGTGTTTTGTCACAAATGCGTCTGAAAAGGAGTCGTGTTATGTCATTGTCGTATGGGTCACATCAATGATCGTAAGAAGAATTATCTTGTTAACTGTAGGTTCCCAGCCAGATCTACTCAGGAGTATCTCGTAACACAAGGGTGCGGAATCCCCACGTAATACGATACGAGCGTAAGATATATAATACGTTGAACCGATAAACAAACACACGTCACAATACTAATAAACACGATTCTATTGCAACACTTCAACACGTGATCTCAATAATCACCAATACACGTTCGGAAAAAACTTAACCAAGATAAGCCGAAGTGAGGTTTAAATAAACCTCGACAACTGCACCTAACATATTAGGCGAAGTTGTCATAACTTCGCTTATCTCCAAGTTCGCCTACATCCCAGGCGAACTTGTGTAAAACAATATTCAAAACCACAACAAACAATCTAACACGATTACAGACACATACAAAACACGAGATACTGAACTACTGACATTATGCACCAACAGACTCCCCCTTGGCAGTAGCTTCATATCTCTATCTTCATTCTCGTGTTTAGTAATCCCAAAAAATCTCGTGTCACCCGTCTTCAAGCATGAACGCCCTGTCTTACACAGACCGAGACCACCCTCTGGTACTTCTTGGCTTCATCTTTCCACGCAGGAATATAGAATATCTTCTTATCGTTTAGTACCTGCAAATCAGCTTGAGACAAATTTACCAAGTGCATGGGATCATACACTCTCAGAATCTCCTGATCGTCTTCATCTTCCATAACAGCTTCAGCTGTTTGACTATCAACGTACCACCACTTGAGACTCTTTAAAACATCCTTGGGTATTGTCTTCATCGTCACTTCTTTCAAACACCGTATCGGCTTATATTTCATCACCATCCAAGGTTTGCCATCAGCTCGCATTCCCATTTCCTTATCTTCAACTAACTTCCCTTTCTGAGGTTTTAACAACTCAAACTTCTTCTCTTTCATACTTTCTTTCCACACAATCTTCCCAATTATTCTAGCCATATTGTCATCACTCCTGTTAATCAATCTCAATCTAGCCAAATCCTTCACCTCATACTCAGGCAAGGTATTGAGCGATCTCAACGTCCTCTTAAAATATTGAATCCCATCAAAGCGTTTAATCACAAATAACCTTAACTGCTCATCATACAGCCAGCAAATAATACCCTTCTTCGACTCAGCATACCCTTTGATATTGTAACTCTTTATGAACATTGTTGGAACCGCTGGCTTCTTTGTCTTAACAAACCACTGAGCGTAGCCTTCTTTCCATCTCGGCTGTTCTTCCCACTCAGACTCATCTGACACATCCATATCTTGACTCACATTCACCTTGTCAACGTCTGGAATATCATGTTCTACACTATCATCCACAATATCACCTTCTTCTATCTCACTATCAATCACAATCTCTTCTCCTATCTTTTCAATCTCCTCAATAGTTAACACATCATCATCACCCATATCATCATCACCCAACAGTTCCTCATCATCAACAACCACGACATTTTCACCACCTGATCCACCTGCCGTTCCAGTTGACTCCCCCTGAGATGTGGAAGTCCCAAGAGTTTGTTCAGTTCTTGGCAACTCACCACCTACACCTTTCGATGCATTGGGATCATCGTCTCTATCTTGACTCTTCTTTTTTCTCAGCTCGTCTCCCTTGCAACTCGTCTCCCCCTGAGATGCTAAGAACTGTTTTAGAGCATCAAATAGTTTACCGTGTTCAACAAGGAGGGACGATTGGATCTGATTTTCTGCTACAAGTCGCTGGATAGCTATCATTAACTTCGCTTATGGTCAACCAGGTGGTCAACTTCGCCTCTTTACCTTATCAGTAAGTTCGCCTATTTTAATTTACAAACAAACCTTATAAATTTGATCAAAATGCAACTGGCTTTTAAGAACCAAGTAACCAAGTTTTAAACCATAAAACAAAATATGCAATGAAAATTTTAGTAATTAAATAAACGAGATCAAATTTCAGTCTTGACGAGAACCTGCATGTTTTAGAAAAGATCCGAACAGGAATCATACTAATTAAGTGGCTGTCACATAGATCCATGTTTAGCGGTATTATGACATAAAGAAACAGGTTGTAAGCAGGTATAAAACTTAGTATGGTTTTCATCGCTTCTGTGATACGGATTAGGTTCAATTAAGCTCAAACTTTAGATGGACATCACATGAGAGATTATGATGCCTCCTATCTATTCTCAAAGCGTATTTGGCTCTCCCCAAGTCACCCCGAGTTGACTTCGACCCGTAGTGTATGATTAAACAGTAAGCACACATCGATCTTTAGAGTCTTCTTCCCGTTCTCTTTCTTGCCTCTTTATTGATATTTGAAACAAACTTAAGCTTCAGAAGGCTTAACAAAATATATGTTTTTTTCTTTTTCTTTTTTTTTTTAATAAAGACATTAATACAGCTTCAACTTATAGACAACTACAAGTCCCGAATCTGGATCACTGCAGGTACTTGACACTATCTTCTCGGGAATCAGAATACTCACGGGCTCGTGTATGTCTGGGTAATCACTTTTCTGCCTATCATTCGGAAAGATGTATATGGAGACATGCACAACTCAGAATGATTCTACACATTAAATCGAGGAGATTTAGTTTGTATTACTTCTGCTTTTACGCACCATAGAAAGCTACCCTAACATACAATGGCTGTTCTAGAGTCTTTTAGGCCTAATAACTTCACCAGTTAAGCACACAGAATTAGTTTTTCTATCACTTTCCTAGGTTGGATCAATTTTCTTTTAAACATTGTATTGAAACTTCTTACGAAGTTATAGACTTGAAAAATTATATCATCTCCCAAAAGAAAATTTAAATTCTTTCGCCCCGATCAAGTCAAAGTCTTCAGGTTAACGGCTATCCTGAAGATCCATTGGATCAGCTGGACCGACCACATACGAGTATGTGTCCTTCTAACTAAGTATGAACGTCTATTTTTCAGCGAAAGAATAAAAACCCATCATAAACCGCCCCGGTCACTTTCAGTCATCTGGTTAATGGATATCCTTATAATCTACTAGTAGAAGTGAGGACCAAACATATCCGAAGATGTGTCCTTCAAACTTAAACAACCGACATAATTTTAAGCAATAGTGATGTTTTTTTTTTAGATAAAACGGAAAACAAGGTTACTCGGGATTGATCATCCCATTAAGCTCAACAAGATTTTGAAAACGGGATCGGTCAAACGCTTTAGTAAAAAGATCGGCGAAATTATCCAAAGAATCAACCTTTTCAAGCACAATTAATTTCTTCTCAGCACAATCCCGTATAAAATGATGACGAATGTCAATGTGTTTAGTTTTGTTGTGTTTGACGGGATTGTTAGTTACTAAGATTGCAGCAGTGTTATCAATGCAAATAGGAGTTTGAGTGAAATTCAGACCGTAATCGCGCAATTGTAAAGAACATGGAAGCAGCAGTTTGATGCTGCCATGTACTCTGCTTCGCAGGTGGAAATGGCCACTGAGGTCTGCTTCTTGCACTTCCACGACACCAATCTTCCTCCCAGAAACTGACATACACCGGTTGTTGACTTCCTGTTCTGATTGCAACCTCCATAGTCAGAATCTGTGTAAGCTACCAAATCCAGTTCTCCCCCTTTCGTGTACCACAATCCCAACTTAGGCTTGCCTTTGAGATACTTGAAACCAGGATAAAGAACGATTGCCTCATTTCTAGTAAAATGCACCGTGTATTCTTTGTCACAAATCTGAGACACACTCAACAAGTTATGCTTCAACTCTTCCACAAAATTCACCTTGTCTAACTTCATTCTTCCATTTGTCACAGTTCCAATACCACTGATTCTACCTCCACTCTCTCCAGCGAAACTAACCCTTCCTCCTTGAACAAATTTCCAGTCACGTAACAAATTCTTGTTACCAGTCATGTGCCGGGAACAACCATGTCAATAACCCACGGATTGTTTACAGCCCTGTTTGACTGTTCCTGCACAATTAAAGAAATAGATTAAAATATGGGGACCCAAGACCTACTGGTCTTGGGTCGATTAAATCTGTTGACCGGCATCCAGTACTTTGGTTGCCCAAAGTCAGTTTGAGGATGGTTTCTGTAAGTTCTGAAAGGAAACCTTCTAGAGGACTGGCTATGAGGCCATCCAAACCTTAGTGAGTTAACTGAATTATAATTGTTGGTTTGGTAGTTAACTGGGAAAAAATGAGACCGATTTCTTTGAAATCTTGGATTAGTCCAATGTCTGAAATTTGGTGTGTTCGCATTCTTACAAGTATCATAATTAATATTCGTTTTATTCTCAGTTTTCGGAAGCCTCATACCTCTAAATTTTCTCTGTTTTAGAGGACAATCAGCAATAAGGTGTCCTACTTGATTGCATCTGAAACAACTTCTATTCTGAACTTTTGTTTCAACAGTTGTTGCAGATGTCGAGGTTGCATTACTACCCGTTTGTCTAACATATGGTGGGACGAACGGATTTAGGGAAGAATTCTTTTCATCGGGCTTATATTCCTCCCCACGTTTTAGTAACACTACCTCTTTTTTTATCTCACCCAATTCGGATGACTTGTCCGAATTTGATGAGATAGAGCTAGGGACAGAGATCGCAATATTAGAACTTGACTTACTCGTCTCGCTCTTATTAACTTCAGTTTCTTTAGTAGAAATTTTGATTGGAACTGTCTGACTAATCTCAACATTCGCAGATTGCTGATTACTAGGATTATAAGTATAGTTATTGTTATACGGTGGTGGAACTTCAGAAAATCCAATTCCCCTTTTGTTAACTTGGGAACGCTGAACACTTATGATGTGATCTAGCATTGCTGAAGAATTTCTAAATTGTTCAATTTTTCTGTTTAGTTCCACCACTTTTACCTGGTAATCAGCTATCTGTTTATGTTTTTCACCAATTAGTTTGGTTTTTTCTTCTAACACTTCATAACTAAGATCAATTACTTGTATTTTTTCAGCTAGACTGGCTTTAAGACTTCTGGTATCTTTTTCACTAGCTTTTATTTTTACCGAGTAACTGTTTTCTCTAGTTTTAGTATAGTGATGATCTTCTTTTAACGTTTTAAATTGTGTGTCCAAACTAATAAACTGATCAGTTATTGTTTTCAATTGTTCAGACAGATTTTCACATTGTACACAATGAAGTTCAGAAATTACCTCAGAGAGCTGATCGTTCACTTCTGCCATATATGCTTGATTTTCTCCCGTCTCCCTCTCACTTCCTCTAGTTTCAATGTTTACCAAATTAGCATGTTCGAACACTTCCTCAACTTGTATATTCCAGTTGTATCCACCATTCTGTCTAGATACCATAGCCCTATTCTCACTACCACCCCCATTCTGTTGTGCAGGTCTGTTCTGACTTTGTTCGACTCTCTCATTTGTACATTCCTTAACAAAGTGACCATTTTGTTGACAGTTGTAACATCGAACCTTTGATTTATCAAACCCTGGTCTTTCTCCAATGAACTTTCTACCCGTTTTCTTCATGAATCTCTTTACCCTTCTTACTATCATAGCCATCTGCCACTGCAGGTCCATCTCTTCCAAATCATCAGCATCGATCTGATCATAGTCTTCATCCAACGTTGCAGGGTCGACTATTTTACCTTTGATGTAGTTCTCATAAGATGCAATGAAGGATGCATAGAGAGCAAACTGCTGTTCAGCTGATTTAACACTTATGTGCATCTGTGAGTAGTTGTAGCTCGGAACATTTGACGAGAAATTTCCAGTTGTAGCTTGAGGTTTTGAAGGATTACTACCTCCAGCTACGAAACATACGTCGCCATCCATATTGAGAATCACATGACCATCACGAGTTGAGTTTGAGTTTGATTCTTCCTTTGAGTAGTAGGCAGAGGATTCTGATTTTGAACTTGAGCTTGGAGTGACTTTCGCACCATACATTCTCGGATCCTGAACCTGATCAGTTGGTGTCTCATTCAGAACCATATTAAGTTCAAAATTTCGTAACTTATTGACCGCTGTTTCCAAATCAATCTTGGCAAAGTCTTTATCTTCTCTCATCAGAACAGTGTTCATTTCCCATTTCGGTGGAAGAGCATCAAGAAGTTTCTCTACTATCTCTTCTTCCTTTTATTCAATGGAGTAATTACTAAGTTCGGTCATCAAGTGATAATATCTTGTGATGATATCGTCAAGTGATTCATTTTTCAAATACTTGAATACAGAGAATTGGGTTTTTAGCAGCTTTGTCTTGGAAGCACGTATCCCTATATTACCTTCATATCTATTTTCTAGTGCTTCCCATAGCTCTCTAGCAGTCTTGTACTTCTTGAAGGTATGAAGAATCTCTTGTGGAAGAGCCATTGTTATTGCTGCATGAGCTTTACTCTCTGCCTCATACATTTTCTTTTCCTCCTCTTCCATCTTACTGTACTTCTTAATTTGTTCACGACCTTCAAACAAGGATGTTGGTGGCACGTTTGACAATATTTTGCACCTTCAAACAAGGTCATTACATCACTATGATAAATATGGTAATCTTTCGGGAATAAAGGCTTGAAGATACGATGCTGATAAGGTGATGTGGCGGGTTAAGAGAAAATTTTAAGGCACTGGATATTATGCCAATGAGAAAGATTTTCAGTCATGGACTAAGGTTGATCTTAAAGAATTGAATCTATCTCCATTTTATAATCCTCAGATTGCTGGCAGAGCTTGGAAGTTCTTTGGTTTTCTAGGAAAACAAGTTGAATAAGGGTTTCCTAATGTGCAAACTGATAAGTCTTTTCTGAAGAAAACAAAAGGGGTTCGTGATCCACGTACCAATAAGAATATGTCAAGTGTGATGTGGCATCCAACTGACAAGGTGAAATATGTGCCTATTCCTAATGATTATCCTGATGGTTCTCTAAACGAAATGCAATTATGGGCATAACTTTTGTTGTCAAGTTGGTTGAAAGTCACATCAGAATTATTGACCCAAAGGATCTTCTAAGGTTTGGCGAGCAAGACATCAAAAGACTGGCTATGTTCCAGATTCAGGCACCATCCTTGTTTGAAGAGCAGCAAAAGAGTACACAGGAATGGTTGCATCTATGATCAGAACCAAGTTATGGGTTGGTGCATTAACAGAGTGCTGAGATAATTGACAAACCATGATGAATAAAAGCTATAAACCAAGGGGGATATTGTAGGGATTTATTTTGTGGTTTATAATTTGTTAGGGGTTAAATTTTAATATTTGGTTTGTTAGAGGGATGTGAACCGGAATCCTTATGGATTCGGTTGGGCTTGGGCCTAGTAATCAGTTATGTTAACCTATATAAATTATGGTTTTATCATGTTGTTAGGTTAGACAATTATATTGTTATTCTCTCTAAAAGTGTAATCGGTTTGGTGTTGTGCGATTAAGTACCCGACGTTATTAATAAACGTGTGCTTTGAATCTTGTGTCTGTGTTGCTGTCATTTGTTTCTTGATTCATCACGTGCTTGGATTTCGCCGAATCATGTTTTTATTTGATATTGCGTTGTAGTGATTTGGATTTGGGACTTACAGAAACAAAAGATCTTATAAATGTTCTAACAAAACGGGAGGATCAAGATTATCGAAAAGAACAGGAGGAACAAGAGATTCAATGGCACTGGTCGAGGCGACCATTCTAAAACGAAAACAACTCCTTGGATGAAAGAAGAGAAAATGACTTTTGTGTCATGCTTGGGTTGAAATATTCCAGGATCGAAAAATGCGGCATTTTATTTCACTATTCTTTAGTTTTGAATCATAGTTTTTAATTTTTTTAAACTTTTGTTAAATATTTTTTTATAGCGGACTATTTAAGCAAAATATATTGGATATGCGAGTTTTTCTACAAGCTGGTTGGGAGTGATGCATGCAATCACAATATGATATCTGGATAGTGGTTCGAAGTTCACAAATTTTAAGACTGTTTAAGGATCTGCATAACAGAAACAGTCGTCAAATACGACCGAGTGGGAGCGATAATCTTCATATTTACCAATTCACTTGTGAAGAATGGAAAGCCGGGGCATTGAGTAGTTACATGTTAGTAAAAGCGTTTGACGAGGACTATTTACAGAAAACACTCAAGTTGTGCTCGAAATCCTCAATCTCAAATTCATTTAAGAGTTATTCATTATTATTTTCAGGTGTAAAATTTTCTATTACAAAAAAAAGCCTTATACATTTACATAAATTACACGAATCTCACGAAATTATACACATTTTGTCACGCGGCATGTCTTCTCGCCTTATCGACCTTCACCGTTGTTGGGATGAGAAAAGTGCTAAAGGAAGATTGGAAACTTCTCAACCTCTCAAGAAACTGCTAAGTATGGACACCGAGCAAGCTCAGACCTCCCAACAAGCTTTCACTTACCTTTCAAGGTATTTTGCCTCCCGGGCAAGGTTATCTTCTTGAAGTCCTCTTAAGTGTCAATCCGAGAAGGGTTCACTTTGTCTAGCAAGTTTGTTCTTCAATCCAAGCAAGGTTTGTTTCCCAGCAAACTCTTGGCTAAACCAAGCTAAAGAAACCAAGTAATTTGGAAGATCTAGCAAGGTTTATTATTAATAAACAGTAGTCCCAGCAAGCTTGAAGAAAGTTGATAAGGAATATCTTAAGGACTTATTCTAGCAAGTTTCAACTCCGAGCAAGCTACAGTGCTACCAACACAGTCAACAGTGTTACCAGCACACTTTGGTTTGTTCATTAAGTTATTTATTAATAAAGAGTTGAAGGGATTTCTGAAGAACAAGTTTGCTCGTTGGACCATATCGAGCAAAGTTTTCTTTGGTAGAGAGGATTGAAGTCTGCTAGGTGAATATTTTCTTAGGAAAATATTATAAGTAATGCCTACCCGAAGAACTGTTTCCCAGCACACTTTGGTTACCAGGTCTGCTCGAAGAAGACAAAAGCTGCATAGCTTACTTGAAGACCTTTTTTACACTTAGAATCTTTTATAATATGATTTTATGATAATGTATCATTAATTAGGATTTCTAGAAGGAATGACAGTTGTCAGGGCACGCTGATAAATAGAATAATTTAGGGCACGCCTATAAATAGAATAATTTAGGGCACGCCTATGACATACGATAGACAAGAGAGGCGGCTGATAGACACCTCATATTATTCCTAAGATTGAGTGTGACGGCTGTTCTTTAATACGTACGGACAAAAACATTCATTTCTGAAACCCTGATTGATTTTCATTTGTATTGATCTTTCTATAAATGGAAATCTTTTGTGTTACCGTTTGTTTTTGTTACCTTAGTATTCATCAAGCAACATTTATTGTGTTAGTGTTTCCGCCATTAATAAAATATTGTTCTTACCCTAAATAGCAAGTCGTTAACCTTCTTCTCAACACTTAATCATGTGGGTTACGACAGTGGTATTGTGATCGATATATACGGGACCGACAAGTGGTATCAGAACTTGTTCTTGCTGTTTGGGTGAAGAATTGTTGCTGATTTGAAGATGAAGAATGACGTCAGCTGACTACTGTTTCATTGATTTCTGACATCAGCCATTCTGTTTCTTCATTTCTTTCCAGATCTGCAATATTTGGTGTCCTACTGTTTCAATAAAGGCCTACACTAGAACATATCCCTTTGTGACACGTGTAATTTTCACCACCCTACTACCACACAATGCCGAATGTGTCTCAACTGTGGTCGCTTCAGCCACTTCTTCAACTCTTACTGAGAACCTATACAAGATCAACACAACTCTACTCCCCCGCAACCCGTTATTCAACCGTATCACCAATCATATGCCCTACCTTATGCTCTCGCATCCCCAATTATGCAAGCCTGCTATCATTGCGGTAGCCCAAACTATCTTCGCAAAACAAGTCAAAAACTCGTTTACCATATCCAAACCTACCCAAACCAAACCAACTCCAAGTATACAAACCCCAAACCTTCCAACCACAAGCCCAAGCTGATCAAGCCCAACCAACGTAAGTCCAACCCATTCAAGTTAATCAACCTCAACCAAACCAATCAGAGCCAACCAGGGTGGGTGCGCAAGAACGTGTGTACTACATTAACGTCAATGAATGTTAGCTTAGAAATCATGGCACCACCTCACAATAGTCCTTATGCCCAAGACGTACCTATCACGAGGAGACAAGCGCTACGAGCTACATTTTTTTTCCTTTCGCATTTATTACTTTTGTATTTGTTCTTTTAATTTGAATAATGTCTCATTCTACTCAAATTTTCAATATCTATCTACACAATATAATAAATAAAGGTTTTCTTTTGTCATATGTCATGCTCTTATGCTTTCTTCTCGCCTCTCTATCCTATTAATTACACATTAATTATAAATATTTTTTGTAAGTTCTTTATATATATATATATATATATTAATGATTTCTATAATTACTTTTACAAAACATATTATTTTTAGAAAAGCTTAGTTTTGTTTACAAAACCTTTTTATAAACTGAACATTTTCATTATTTAGCTTGTACTCAAATATAAATTATATCGTTTTTGTATATATAAGTAAACCAATACATATATATGAACACTTTAGCTCCTAAAACTTACTCTGTGGGTTCATTGTTAAAAACACGTGGATATTTAACCGAACATGAACCACCTTCTTTTCACTATAATCTCTTTCTTTCTATCCATATATTACATAACTTAAATTTTTCAACCCATTTTGGACATGGGTACCTAACACAGTT
Organism: Bidens hawaiensis; assembly: GCF_021521415.1. NCBI lineage: Eukaryota > Viridiplantae > Streptophyta > Magnoliopsida > Asterales > Asteraceae > Bidens > Bidens hawaiensis. Next base: position 49,507 of record NW_027498947.1, read on the forward strand.
ATTAATGAAATCATGTTTACATTTGATATATCTATCTTCATTTACTCTCCTCATGAAACTCGACACGTATCGCTTATACTATCTATAGAATTATATTTATTTTCTCATGCTCATATCAATCTAACGGCCTATGACCGGTGACCCCAAACGTAATCAAATGAAGATACCAACTTTTATTTAGTACTTGGTTTTATTGGTGTTTGAGACTAACTTTTTATACATTCGTTTATTATTTCAAGTAATTTAATTGCATTATCTAGGTTATTATATAATAAGATTTAGTGGTCATATTAATATTTTGTTTTCTTGTGACTAGTAATAATTATATTAATATAAATTAATTAATTATGATCATATTTTGATGCGTTACAGAATTTAGGAACTGTCATATTTTGTTTCAAGCAACTTATTAATAACTTTTACTTGTCAATTATATTTATGTCAAAAAAATTCGAAAACATAACTTATAACTACATAAATAGTTTATATATACATATATATTGAAACTGCTATAATTTAGAATCTCTTTGATTACACCATATGTTATTTGTCATATAAAATTTAAGTTGATATACAAAACCTGGCAGATATGATTTCTTAAACGAAAAGGTTGCAAAACATCGCCTTTCTCACAAATGCCTTATATTATTTCGAGAAAAAAAAATGGATGTATAAGTGGTAAAGAACACATATTGTTATTTAAAACAGATTACTTTCAACCAAGCTTGTGTAATTTCTTCTAGATGTGTTTTAAGTGTTTAACCTTCCAAATTTTTATTGTTTTTTTTTATTTTTATTTTATTATTATTATTTATTTTTTATTATTATTTATTTGTTAGCTGCCAATTGCTTCTAACCTTAAGACTATGTTGACTCATTTGATTATAAATATATAATAAAATAGGGGACATGCCTTAGTATTCACCACACAACTCATTCAAAAAATTTTCGTTCCCAATTTTATTGTAGCTATCTAGCATTTGTTAAGGAAGTTTCTATACGGGTTTAAGCACCAATTTAACCGAGCAAATATCACGAGGTTGCCAATTATAGATTACGCGTTGTTTACCCGATTTAGGACCGACCCTCACAAACCTTTTTCGAAGCACACAACAATCCCCACTCTTACAATCACTCGAAATCTATCTCGGTTGTGTACTTGGTTAAGGCATAGCTATCTAATATAGGCGTTATGAATTTATATTATTTTTTATTATTTATATTTTCATTTGTGATTCATCATTATCTCAATGCAAGCATCTCAAACTTAAACTCTCCCTGCAACGGTTAAACTTTCCCAAGAATTACATTACTAACGACCCGCCGTCATTATTTCACTAATTTTGATAGTTTCTTATGGTTATCATATCATATGTTTACATAATTTTTAGCCTCTCATGACCCCAATGTTTCACATGTTAGACTTGACTATTATGATAATTATTTTCGTTTTCTATAACAAGAGTTTTTATTTTGGTCTCAATACCCGTCAACTCGGGAGATATTTTAAAACGTTCTATCTGGATACACGTTATTTTGAATTTGTTCAATCATTTCGGTGTTGCACTAATTATCTTGATATTTGATTTCAAGAGTCTCTTTATTTTGGCCGTTAAGTTTTGTTCCATTTTTATTTCTGGAAATTTTATCCTGATTTTCAAAAGATTTTTCTTATATATGTATGTATGATTTTACTCACCGAACGGAACAAACCATGCGGGTCATGCAACGGATTAAGTAATTTTGAGTGCACGCATAATTACCGAAACCCTCGCATGAAAGTCATGGTGGGTACGTTGGTGTGCAAACAAATCAGATTCGAGGGACTATAGGACAACGGTACCAATGACATATAATATGACAAGATCATGGTGGATACGCCGCTGGTACATCCTATATATAAATGGACTTGTCATATTACCCATTTGTAGTGTTTTTCGGTTGTCTAACTTTATTACTATTATTATTACTTTCACTATTATTATTACTACTATTATTGTTGTTGTTGTTGTTGTTGTTGTTATTGTTGATGTTGTTGTTGTTGTTGTTGTTGTTGTTGTTGTTCTTGTTCTTGTTTTTGTGATCGCTTTCGTATTATGGTTTACTCTTATTGTAATTTTGGCTGTATCCTAATTTCGGGACGAAATTTCCTAAAAAGTTGTGAATATTGTAACATTCGTTAATTTTCGGACCCAAAAAACCCGACTCATTTAAAATTTTTTACTCTATTATTCGGACTTCATTATTTAATAAAATCAATAATTTATTATTCTACTTGACCATTTATTTCATGACCCATCGCTTGCATTTATGTCATTTGTATTGATTGTCTAGTTCGTTAACACCTATTAACATTTACAAAAGAACATTACTCAATTGTTTATGAGTAGTTCGTTTTTATTTGTAGTCCATTTTAACTCAATTTGAAACTTTAGGGGCTAGTTTGGCCATTTTTGCAAAATTCCTATTTCTTTCTTCCTGGAGCATCGATGTAAACAACTAGCCACAATCCCTCTTGATTTCTTTATCCATAAATCACGCCGTAAGTCTTGGATTTGATATCATTAAATTGCTAAATGAAGGAAAACGCGTTTGACCATAAATTAATTATGTAAATTAACAACTGAATGATACTAACTATTTGTAATATCAAACCGCAACCTTATTCGATCTCGTACACTATAAATACTTGATAATATTACAATTAACGTGTACCCCACTCTCCTCACATTATCTCAAAACAAAGCCCTAAGCCAATTGCAGTAAAGGAAGTCGTTTAAGATCATATTGTGTTCATATTCGTGGTCAAACCCTTACATCTTGTTCTCATTCATTCTGTCATCCTCTTAGGTAATTGTTATATGATTTTAGTTTGGTTTTGGATGCTAAATAAAACCCCGAAGTCAATTTTAATCAATAGAATGTGATAATCCTTCGATTTGGGGATTGTTCAGATTAAGGTTCTTAAAGGATTTTGGGTGATTTTGAAGTGTGTTTAAAAATTATGTTTTTCATTCTATACGCAGGTCAGCCACCAGCCTAGTTGGTTGGTGCATCTTTGTTTAAAATAGCGAACCGGCCTGGGCGCATGTTTGATTACCCCAGGCCCGGTTTGATTTTTTTTATTTATCTTATTATTGTTTCTTTTATTTTAAAGTAACTTATAGTATAAATATGATAAAAACTAATGTTACATTCATTCGTTTAACGTACTGAACAACATGTTTTTCTCGAAGTAATTTTATTTTTTCGCTTAAACATATAAATATATATTAAGTATTTAACGCTATCATTTTATAAATATATATTTCCCTTCCTAAGATAATAATATTTTTATAAATAAATAAGTAAATTAGATAGTTTTACTCATCTAAATGAACCGGTCTTCGCAAAACTTTCAAAACGAATATTCGTTTAATTTATAAATTATAAGCATATAAGGATCATTAAATTGACGATTATAAAATTAAACTAAACATGTAACTTGTAATAATATTTAAATTAATTATGTTTTATGTAATATATATTTAACGTCCTCTCAATCCCAAATTCGTCATAAACCCTTATTTCCCTTATCTTGTTCGTTTATCTTGTTAGATACTTCTTTTAATTATACTTTAAATTAGGAGAATTTGTCAAGACTCCTCAAAGGACTAACTAACTAATCCGTCTTAACGTCGTCGCCATCTCGTCGTCTATAATATCTCAAAGGTGAATAATCGCATCCCCTTTTTCCTATTTTTTTTTTGGGGGCACTATGCTTATTAAGCTATTTACTGTTATTACATTATCTCATTTAAACACAATTCCCTTATTTGCATGGTTGTGAGATTGCTCGATTAATTGTTGACCGCTATATGAGTTATGTGTTTACTGCTTTTATGGTTGGTTGGTATTTCATCCTCATCCTCATCCTCATAGTTTGATAATAAGCCGTCCGAGTAGATGTCACACCCCAAACCACGGCCTAGGCGTGTGACACATATGATGGTACCACATTTGTAAATATATCAGAGTTACGTGTTAAAATCGGAAGTCTTATATTTTATGTGAATTTGAATATTATATATTTAACAAAATATGGGATTTATAAAATCACCCATTAATTTTTTTTTACAAAAGATTACATGTTTAATTACAAAACCATCATTTATATTTAAAGTTAACAAAAGATCATAGCCATCGGATATCTTGAGCACTTCGAGCTTCCAAGCCTTATTCTTGATTACCTGCAAAATGTTTAAAAATATGTCAGCAACACATGCCGGTGAATATGCTGACGCTAAAATATTTTATTTTACTTGATTACCCCTCGAGACATAACTTGGGTCCGGCCCATCATGGCTTAGGAATAATCAAGCTTTAAAAAAACACAATTATAAACTCAAGTCTCTACACAAGACACCCCAACAAACACCGCAACGTTCGACATTACTTAGGTACCATACGTATACACATGGTCAGTCTCACTCGGACGTAACTTGGGTCCGACCCATCATGGCGGAGGTCATGACCAAGTGTGGTGCGGTGTGCCCAACGACTTATTTACCACATATGTAAGGATCCAAACAAACGTACATGACAGCCTGAGGGCTAGCGCTTACTTTTGTTTATAACGTTTTAGAGACACGTAGTCCCATGTAATTCTTTTCATTTAATATTGACTCGATTAAACAAGTTTGTAAAGTTGGGGCGTATTCACCTTTTTCTTTGGATCAGCTTCAATACAATGTCCGAGGTTCTTTCCCTTTTCTTGCTATCACACACCTATAGTACGAGTATAACTTTTTGTTAGTCGGATATACAATCCGGCTTAAGACATCTAGTCTCTTTTTATAATCTTTATCTCGATTAAATTTTCTTTACTTTAAAGCCTTTAGTTAAAAACTATTCTTTCTTCTTTTTTTATAAGTTAAAACTCTTTCTTTTTTACTTATTTTCTTTTCTTTTTCTTTTATAAGATAAACCTTTAGTTAATCTTATTTTACTTTTCTTTAAAAACCTACGTTTCTTCTCTCTAAGAAACATATACTTTTTTTTTCTTTATTACTTAAGAATAACTATAATAACTTAAATAATATTTTCAACAAAGAATTATATAATAACCATATTGATATCATATTCATATTCCATTCTTTTCTTTTCTTTGTTATGTTTTATTTTTTGTTATTTATCGAGGTATCGAGTATATCCTCGACTTAGGGTTTTAAGCCTTTTTATTATTATTATTATTATTATTATTATTATTATTATTATTATTATTATTATTATTATTATTATTATTATTATTTTGTTTGGGCATTATGCCTACATTTATTGCCTTATAGAAACCTTACACAATCGAGCAGCACTTCGACGCCGCTTGGTTTTCTTTATCTTTCGTATCAACACCTTTTCCTTGGTACGCAAAACGATTCACTCCACTCTTCACCACACTCGTCGGCACGATTATCGAGGAGAGTCAACGGGACGTCTCTTGGCAGCATCTTCTTTGAGATAACGTCGTTGGTGATCGGCATGTACTTCGAGATTACTTTGGTTTGGCCACGAAAATCGAGTAATTTGGGCACGCTTTACGAGGTGACCGAGGGTACGTTTCACAAGGGTTTAGAGAGATGTTAGAGAGAGAAAGATGTGTGAAATTTGGTGTGGAAGGTGAGAGAACCCGAGCTTGCTATTTATAGACCTTTCTAGGGAACCATCGTGATACCTGATGGCCCCCTTGGTCACCCATCGAGTATCGCGACGTAGAGTGAAGACGTGCCCTATAAGCTTGCCACGTGGCGACACGTGGCAGGTATGATGCCACGTGGTGACATGTCGTGGACGTTGTGCCACGTGTGGACACGTGGCAAGCCCCGTGCGCAGCTTATCAGTCAACCCATCGCGATACGCGATGGGTTTCCCTTCTGATCCATCGCGTATCGCGATGGGTCAGGGAACCAGATTTTTCAATTTAGACCTTGGAGTTTAAAACTTGTCATTTTTGGTCCTTTAACTTTTGAAACTTTGTATTTTTTACCCGAAACTTTCACGATGTTACATCCTCCCCACCTTGGAATGAATCTAGTCCGCGAGATTCGGTATTTAGAACAAGTGGAGTTACTTTTTCTTCATTTCGGACTCAAGTTTCCAAGTATACTCGGGGCGTCTTCGGGAGTCCCACTTTACTTTCACAATTTTCAATGCTCGTCTCTTTTTTTTTTTGTTTTTTAATCTTCAATTTGAATTGGTCTTTCTACAAATTTTAAGTTTTCGTTTATTTCGACATCTCTTAGAGGCATTGAGAAGATTCGTCAGCTAAACATTTGCACAGATTAGAGACATGGAATACATCGTGTATCCCGTTCATTTCCTCGGGTAGTGGCAAATGATATGCAACGATACCAATTCGTTCAAGTACCTCGAAAGGTCCAACGAATCGAGGACTTAATTTTCCTTTCTTGCCGAAGAGAACCACACCTTTCCATGGCGAGACTTTCAATAAAACCTTATAATCGACGTTGAATTCCAATGGCTTACGATGGATATCGGCGTAACTCTTTTGGAGATCACGTGACATCTTATGTCGTTCTCGGATTTGTAAGATTTTGTCGGTGGTTTCTTGGACTATCTCAGGTCCAGATAATTGATTATCTCCGGTTTCAAACTAGCACGTGGTCGTTCTACATTTTTGACCATACAATGCTTCGAATAGTGCGGCTTGAATACTCATGTGATTGCTATTGTTATACGCGAATTCCATTAGGGGTAAGTGGCCATCCCAACTTCCTCCTAAGTGAATCACACAAGCGCGAAACATATCTTCCAATGATTAAATCGTCCTTTCGCTTTGCCCATCAGTTTGTGGGTGATAGGCGGTGCTAAGGTTTAACTTTGTGCCTAACGCTTGTTGGAAGTTTTTCCAAAAATGAGACGTGAATCGACTGTCTCGATCAGAAATTATAGACAACGGTACTCCATGAAAAGAAACGATGTTGTTCACATAGATTCGCGCTAATCTATTTATTGAGTATGATTCGTTGATTGGTATGAAGTGTGGAGATTTTGTTAACCTATCAACTATGACCCAAATAGCATTATGTTGTCGGGTTGTTTTTGGGAGTTTTGTGATGAAGTCCATGGTTATTAACTCCCACTTCCAAATGGGAAGTTTGAGTTGCTGGAGCAATTCCGATGGCTTTTGATGTTCAGCCTTGACTCTTAAACAAGTTAAACATTTCGCAACATGCGAAGCGATGTCCTTTTTCATTCCATTCCACCAGTAGTTCGGTTTTAGATTTTGGTACATTTTGTCACTACCGTGGGTGCATCATATACTTGGACTTATGAGCTTTGTTAAAGATCCTTTCACGCAAGTCCCCAACGACTAGTACCCAAATTCAGTTTCCCATTCTAAGTATACCATCGTCACCCTTGAATAGCGAGTCAATGGTGTCGTTACTTTTTTCGTCGGAGATCTTGTTTTCATTAATTGCTTGGAGTTGAGCGGATTTGATTTGTTCAAAGAGATCAACTTCGAGTTCTAATCTTAACGCTCAAACTCTTCTTGGCTTTTCATGTTCTTTACGACTCAAGGCGTCAGCTACAACGTTGGCTTTACCTTCGTGATAGACAATCTCACAGTCGTAGTTATTCAGAGTTTCCATCCAGCGTCTTTGACGCATGTTAAGTTCTTTTTGCTCAAATATGTGTTTCAAACTTTTATGATCGGTATACACGATAAATTTAACTCCATAGAGATAATGCCTCCATATCTTTAATGCAAAGATTATGGCGCCTAACTCTAGATCGTGAGTTGTGTTGTTATTTTCGTGTACCTTGAGTTGACGCGAGACGTGAGCGATTACTTTCTTGCATTGCCTTAGTACACATCCTAATCCAGAATGGGATGCGTCACTAAAGACTAAAAAATCCTCGGTACCCTCTGGCAAAGCCTGTATAGGTGCTTGGGTGAGTTTTTGTTTAAGTATATCAAACACCTCTTTTTGTTTTGTTCCCCATTCATACTTGATGTTTTTACGAGTCAACGAGGTTAGGGGAACGGCTATACGAGAAAAATTTTCAATGAACCTTCGATAGTAGCCGGCCAAACCTAAGAAACTTCGGATCTCGGTTGGCGACTTTGGGATCTCCCACTGAGAGATAGCTTCAATCTTAGTGGGGTCCACTTGAATACCATTCACGTTTATGATGTGTCCAAGAAATTGCACTTTATGCAGCCAGAATTCGCATTTCGAGAACTTGGCGTACAACTTCTTGGTTTTAAGTATTTCAAGTAAGGTTCGGAGGTGAGTTTCATGATTAGCCTTAGACTTAGAATAAATAAGTATGTCGTTAATGAATACGATAACAAATTTATCCAAGTAAGGCTTATAAATTCGACTCAGCATGTCCATAAACGCGGTTGGAGCATTAGTGAGACCAAACGGCATAACCGTGAACTCATAATGTCCATACCTAATTCGGAACACGATTTTCGAGATATCTTCGGATTGAACCTTGAGTTGATGATAACCAGAACGCAGATCGATTTTTGAAAAATAACTTGCACCTTGGAGTTGGTCGAAAAGATCTTCGATTTGAGGGAGTGGATATCGATTCTTGATGGTTACTTTGTTTGGAGCTCGATAGTTGATACACATGCGCATAGACCCACCATATGTTTGACGAATAGAACCGGCTCTCCCCATGGCGATGAACTTGGGCGAATGAAATCTTTCTCGAGTAGTTCGTCTAGTTGTTTCTTCAATTCCTTCATTTCGGTTGGAGCTAGACGATAAGGGGCTTTGGCGATCGGAGCAATACCAGGCATAAGAGCGATCCTAAACTCTACTTCACGATCGGGAGGGATTCCTCGAAGTTCATCAGGAAACACATCAGAGAATTCGGAGACAATAGGCACGTCCTTTATCTCCTTTGGTTTGGATTCTTCGATGACATAGGCCATGAATACTAGGCATCCTTGATTTAAACATTTTTTAGCCATAATCATTGAAAGTATGCTAACTTGGCCAGCGTCTTTGTCCCCTTCAATTCGAATGGTTCATTTATCAGGGGCTCAAAGTTCAACGGTTTTGCTATTGCAAATGATACGAGCATGGTTGTTGGATAACTAGTCCATACCCGGTACAATATCGAAACCAACAAGAGTCATTGGTAGAAATTGAATAGGCAGAACATAACCTGCTAATAAAATTTTTCCGTATTTTAAGGCGTTGGAGATTTTAACGATTTCACCACTAGCGGTCTCGATGCTTAGAGTTTTATTTAGTTTTGTTATAGGTTCGTTTATAGATTACAAAAGCTATAATCTATAAAATATAAGTTGGGACCTGAATCCAACAAAACTCTAGCATATGTGTCGTTGACTAAGAACGTGCCGGTGATGGTTTCCGGCATGTCGGCCGCCTTTTTGGTGTCGAGCATAAAAACTCTTGTATTTCCCTTCTTTCCTTGGCCACTTCCACCCACACCACCTGCAGCGGGCTTGTTCTTAGGGAACTCAAAGCTTAAATGTCACATCTCCTTGCAATTAAAGCAAGTCATTGTCTTCTTCCAGCAATCGGTCGTTGCTTGGCCGGGTCTATGTCATGAGTCGCAGACGGTTGTGGTAGAATACAGGGCGAAGTGACAGCGACCCTTGTGATATTTCTTACATATTTTTCATTGTGGGTTGCTGGTATTGAATCCAGACTTGCTTTGGTCTACACCTTATCCCTTAAAGCGAGCATTTTCTCCCTTCTTTTGTCGTTGGTTGGCACGGCCTTTTTGTCTTCTTCTTTGTTGCGGACTAGGCCACTTATCAGATAACCAGCTAACTCCATTGCAGAGTCGGCGGTTTGAGGAAGGTTTAACCTCACCATGTCACGGATTTCCTGCGGCAATCCCCAAACATAACGAGTAACTTTGCTGGACTAAGGGGTTACCAGCTGGGGAACGAGTCGACGGTAGTCGTGAAATTTTGTATTGTATTTGCGGAGATTTGCTCCTATGACCCTATGGTTAAGAAATTTCGTTTGGATTTGGTCGGTTTCATGCATCGGGCATAGTTTTTCCATCATCATCTCCTTGAATTCTTCCCATGTCAGATTGTATAGCACTTGTCGACCCTTGCTCAAAATCAGCATATTCCACCATTCCAGATCCTCCCCTTTAAACATTTGAGCAAAATATTGAATCTTTTCTTGCTCGGAGCACTTGCTTATGATCATGATTGATTCCATCTCTTCTAGCCATCTAACAGTTGCAATGGCGCCCTTGTCGCCATAAAATTCTTTGGGTCTAAAATACTTAAAGTCTTTAAACGAGCAACTTTCAATTTTCATCTTCTTAAGCTTTCGTCTAACATCCCCACTAGCATTAGATTCATGAACACTCTATTCAATATGAGACGGTTTAGGACGAGATTTGACCGATTTACGAGAGGGTTCAACGGATTGAGATTGCCTAGATTGAGTTCTAGCTTGAGATTCAGCCTTAACGGCTTCTTTTATCATTTGTTGTATTTGATTCATGTATTTATCGAGTATTCGTTCTTGTTGTTATTTTTCTTGTTCTTTCTCTTTTTCTTTTCTATTTTCTGCTTCCCTTAGAGAAGCTTCAGCATTATTACTTTGAATTGGCATTGCTGAAATTTAAATAACATTCTTTCTTAAATACCCATTTTATTCATTTACACACACACACATATATATATATATATATCATAAAATGATATATATATTTTTATACACTTTTATATATATATATATATATATATATATATATCCCCATCCTTATTCATAGAATGTTTCAATGTTCTTTATTACACATAAAACACATATTACAACACTTAACACACATCACTATTCTTGATTCATTTCGGGGTTCTCAATCCTTCATGTATTTCTTCACCAGTTTGGTCATCTTGTTGCACTTTCGAAGAAGCTTATTTCCTATCTTCTTCTTCTTGGCTCCATCAATGGCTACCTTCTTCCTCAGATAATCAGTCTCATGTAAGGCCCTATTAAGATTCTCCTCTTGGGACTATGGGATCTCGTTCGGATATCCATATCGAGGTGGCGGATAGCGGTACCCCATCATGACAATATCGTAGTGGTTGTTTGGGTATGGTGATGTCACGTCAGATGGATAATTGAAGAAAGCTTCAGCTGCTTCATTTTGTTCACGGATCTCATTTTCTTGTTCTTTGATCGACGAAATCTGGCCTTGATATGGTGGGAAACTTGATGATGACTTGTTCTTTATTTCTTCAAGGTATTGCACATAGGGGTCCATGGAGCCATAACTTGGGTTCTTGTGGAAGAACGGTTGCACACAACGTTGTCCCGGCGGGCAGTCACAATCGGACGGTTCCTCTGTTGGTGTTGTTACTTCATTGAGATTTTCTTTCTCGGGGTCCTCTTCCTCTCCCGGGTCTTCCTCCTCTTCAGGATCTTCCTCTTCCATTAAATGGGCAGTCTCTTTTACTATCGGGTGCATACGAAAACTCTCATATGGCATCATAGCCCTCATTCTTGGCTTTCAGGAAGGTCCATCATAGTTGTTGGGGTGAGAATCAACTGAGTCAAAATCAGAGTTCCAGTGTGTCATCTTCTTTGGTCGGAGTGGCATTGCATCCAGTTGGACAAGTCAGACTCGGGTTCTTCCTTGATTTGTTTGTTGGAGAGGAATACATATGACGGATGGGGATTGGGTGGTTGATACGTCGGAACAACAAACGGACGGTACGTCGGGATCTCAGATGGGTGATACGTCGGGATCTCAAACGGTTGATACATTGGTATACTTGATAGATGATAACTTGAGTGTCTAGGAGGATCGTTCCTTTGCAGTGGACTATCGGTAAGTTGATCGGACATTGTTCGTTTCCATGGAAGTATATTGGTTGGGTTTGGTCAATCAGTTGATCTTGATTGAAGAAGGACTCGTAGTAAACCTCGCTCATATTTTCCTTCGGTAGGGGTTCGGGAATTCCATCTCTTCTCGCATCTCTCATGAATCCATCCATTATCTTCTTGAATGACATCAATAGATTGGGTGGTTTAGATTAAGGAGGGATAGAAAAATTTTACCAGCCTATCTTATCCCTATTTAATTTAAACAAGTAATAAAATATTTTTCCTGTTCACTTGGATCGAAGCTTAGGTATTCTTTTTAATACCTAATTCGCTAAGATCGATGGCTCTGATACCAACACTTGTCACACCCCAAACCACGGCTCAGGCGTGTGACAAATATGTTGGTACCGCATTTTTAAATATATCAGAGTTACGTATTAAAAGCGGAAGTCTTATATTTTATGTGGATTTGAATATTATATATTTAACAAAAGATGGGATTTATAAAATCACCCATTAAGTTTTTTTTTTACAAAAGATTAGTTGTTTAATTACAAAACCACCATTTATATTTAAAGTTAACAAAAGATATGAGCCATCGAATATCTTGAGCACTTCGATCTTCCAAGACCTATTCTTGATTACATGCAAAATGTTTAAAAATACGTCAGCAACACATGCCGGTGATATGCTGACGCTAAAATATTTTATTTTTCTTGATTACCCCTCGAGACATAACTTGGGTCCGGCCCATCGTGGCTTAGGAATAATCAAGCTTTAAAACAAACACAATTATAAACTCAAGTCTCTACACAAGCCACCCCAACAAACACCGCAACGTTCGACATTACTTAGGTACCATACGTATACACATGGTCAGTCTCACTCGGACGTAACGTGGGTCCGACCCATCATGGCGGAGGTCATGACCAAGTGTGGTGCGGTGTGCCCAACGACTTATTTACCTCATATGTAAGGATCCAAACAAACGTACATGACAGCCTGAGGGCTAGCGCTTACTTTTGTTTATAACGTTTTAGAGACACGTAGTCCCATGTAATTCTTTTCATTTAATATTTGACTCGATTAAACAAGTTTGTAAAGTTGGGGCGTATTCACCTTTTTCTTTGGATCAGCTTCAATACACTGTCCGAGGTTCTTTCCCTTTTCTTGCTATCACGAACCTATAGTACGAGTATAACTTTTTGTTAGTCGGATATACAATCTGGCTTAAGACCTCTAGTCTAATTTATATAATCTTTACCTCGATTATATTTTCATTACTTTAAAACCATTAGTTAAAAAGTATTCTTTCTTTCTTTTCTTTTATAAGTTAAAACTTTTTCTTTCTAACTTATTTTCTTTTCTTTTTCTTTTATAAGATAAACCTTTAGTTAATCTTATTTTACTTTTCTTTAAAACCCTATGTTTCTTCTTCTCTAAGAAACGTATACTTTTCTTTTCTTTATTATTTAAGAATAATCATAATAACTTAAATAATATTTTGTAACAAAGAATTATATAATAATCATATTCATATCATATTCATATTCCTTTCTTTTCTTTTCTTTGTTATGTTTTATTTTTGTTATTTATCGAGGTATCGAGTATATATATCCTCGACTTAGGGTTTTAAGCCTTTTTATTATTATTATTATTATTATTATTATTATTATTATTATTATTATTATTATTGTTATTATTATTATTATTATTATTATTATTATTATTATTATTATTATTGTTTGGGCATTATGCATAACTTTGTTGGCTTGTAGAAACCCTACACAATCGAGCAGCACTTCGACACCGTTTCATTTTCTTTATCTTCTTGATCAACACCTTTTCCTTGGTACGCAAAACGATGCACTCCAATATTCACCACACTCGTCGGCACGCTTACCGAGGCGAGTCGTCGGGACCTCTCTTGGAAACACCTTCTTTGAGATAACGTCGTTGGTGATTGGCATGTACTTCGAGAAAATTTTGGTTTGGGCACGAAAATCGAGAAATTTGGGCACGTTTTACGAGAAGATTGAGGGTACGTTTCTCAAGGATTTAGAGAGATGTTAGAGAGAGAAAGATGTGTGAAATTTGGTGTGGAAAGTGAGAGAACCCGAGCTAGTTATTTATAGACCTTTCTGGGGACCCATCGTGATATGCGATGGCCCCCTTGGTCACCCATCGCGTATCGCGACGTAGAGTGAAGACGTGCCCTATAGGCTTGTCACGTGGCGACACGTGGCAGGCCACGTGCCCAACCTGTCAGTCAACCCATCGCGATATGCTATGGGTTTCCCTTCTGATCCATCGCGTATCACGATGGGTCAGGGAACCATATTTTTAATTTAGACCTTGGAGTTTAGAACTTGTCATTTTTTGTTCTTCAACTTTTGAAACTTGGTATTTTTAGCCTGAAACTTTCACGATGTTACAGTAGACATGTCCGTAATCTAGTGGCATGATCAAAAAGACACTTATACTTGTTTATATTAATTGGTGAAAGACACATCATCGCAAGGAATTGTTTATTTCTCGTTATTACTATTACTATTACACCAAACTGTGAATTACTCACTCAACATGTGTTGTTGACAAATTATTTTACGCATATTGCAGGTTGTTATTTTAGATGGTTTGAAGTGAAGAAATTAGATTGGACTTTAGGCTAAAAATTATAAAGTTTAGAAGTTGTATTAATTTCTTTTTAATGTGAATTATTTGTGTACGATTGTTATGAATAACTAAATTTAGATATTGACACTTATTATTATTCTAGCTTCTTTGAGTTATGATACAAATATTGTCGCGCCCCGTCATGTTCCGCCGTTAGGTTGGGGTGTGACAGGAATTCTATGTGGGATAAAGGTAACCTAACCACATTGGAGGAAACTTGTGAGTTTGAGGTGGGTTTGCCATATTTGTGGGATAAAGGTCACCTAACCACTTTTATGTGCAAATTCACACGTGTGTTTAAGTAGGACGACTTGATTTTGAAACCATGTGAATAGGGTCACCGAAGCATGGCGTACAAAGGTGTTGATGGGATTAAACATGCCAACTAAACATAAGATGTTTAACTGATCCCATAAAACTAGAAGTTGCAAAGGCTTCCAATCGTCATACGTTGACTACCATGTTAATTCAGTAGTAGGATGAAGGTCACCTAACTACTATGTGAACGTAACGTTGGGTTCTAGATTTTAATAATTAATTGTCTTAGGGTATTAACGATTAAAATTGATTAAATGATATCGAAAATACTAAAATTAGCTTTGTTAACTATGTAGATGGCCGTAATCTACAATCCACCTACGGAAATTATCCCACTCGTGCATAACCTATCACTAAGAGCTATACTCAATAAGGATCGTCTTAACTACAACAATTTTATGGATTGGTATCGAAACTTGAGAATCCTTCTCAAGCAAGAAAATAAATCCTATATATTGGACGATCATATTCCCGATGAACCAAACATTGACGATTTAGATGTATATAACGATTGGTTGAAATACACCAAGGATTCGGTGAGAGTTTTTTGTCTCATGTTAGGAACTATGAGTCCCGAAATTCAAAGGGACTTTGAAAATCATTGGGCGTACAACATGATCACCCAACTAAAGGACATGTTACTTTCTCAAGCTAGGGTGGAACGCTTCGAAACGGTTTGAGAGCTTCATGCATATCGAATGGAAGAAACCCAATCGGTGAAGAGGCATCACCTGGAACCTAAAGAAAAGGTTGCTAAAGGTAAGGGATACGTCAAGGGTAAGTTCAAAGGGAAGGCTAAAGCGGAACCACCCAAACCAAAGAAAAAGAAGCTAAAGGTTAGCTTAGACGACCCGTGCTTTGGTTGTGGTGAGATAGGACGTTGGAAGAGGGATTGTCCAACCTATCTCAAATAGTTGAAAGAAAAGCGAGGAAAACCTAGTGTACAACTTTCATGATCCACATTGATCTTATTGTTATTTCTTCTAACACATGGGTATTGGATACCAGATGTGGAACTCATATTTGCAATTTGTTGTAAGAGTTCAAAAGAAATAAACATTTCAAGAAGGAGATACAACTCTCTTTATGGGCAACAAAGCAAAAGTTGTTGTCGAAGCCCAAGGAGACTACATTTTGAAGCTTCCAAATGGTTTGGAAGTTGTTTTGAAAAACATTTTGAATGCTCCTAGTTTGACAAGGAATATTATCTTCGTTGGTCTTTTAAGACAATATGATTATGATTTCAAATTTGTGGACAACGGTATTTGTGTTTTCGTGAATAATGTCTTTTATTTTAAAGCCATGCCGTCTAATGGCATTTATGAATTAGTTCACGACAACACATCATTTGATAACAAGTTGTACCAATCAAGCACCAATAAACTCAAATGGATTTGAGTAAGACTTATCGTTGGCATTGTCGCCTTGGTCACATAAACAAGGATCGCATACACACACTTCAAAAGAATGGTCTTTTGGAATCAAATGATGATTCATTTGATAAGTTTGAATCTCATTTGCAAGGAAAGATGACCAAGGAACCCTTTAGTGGAACTAACGAAAGGGCAAAAGACGGTATCTTACATTCGGATGTATGCGGTCCTTTTAAGGAAATGACAAGGAATGGTGAATGATATTTCATTACCTTTATCAATGATTATAGTCGTTATGGGTATGTGTACTTGTTAAGACATAAATATGAAGCCTTTGAAATGTTAAAAGTCTTCTAAAATGAAGTAGAAAACCAACTCAATAAAACCATCAAAGTACTTTGTTCGGATAGAGGAGGTGAATACCTTAGTGATGTTTTTCAAGAACATCTTAGGAGTTGAGGGATCGTCTCACAACTCACTCCACCCAAAACACCACAACATAATGGTGTGTCCCAAAGAAGGAGTCAAACTCTATTGGATATGATTCGATCTATGATGGCTAGAAGCACACCGCCTCTATCATTTTGGGGTTTCGCATTGCTCTCGCCAGCCCGTATTTTAAATATGGCCCAACCAAGAAAGTGGACAAAACACCTATTGAAATATGGCATGGAAGGGTTCCATCATTATCATATTTAAAGGTATGGGGTTGTGAGGCTTATGTTAAGCATAACACCCAAAACAAACTTGAAAGCCGATCCACTAAGTGTATCTTTATAGGATATCCCACAGACCCTATGGGATATTATTTCAACAACCCAACCGAGCAAAAGGTGTTTATTGCTTGAAAGGCTGAGTTCTTGGAATCTAAGTTTCTTTTGGAAGAAACTAGTAGAACGGTGTAACTTGAGGAGGATCGAGAACCACAAGCCGATACACGTTTGGTTGATACTAGCAATCAACAAGAGGTTTTTCCGAATGATCAAATGGTTTATCAAGACACACAAAACGTTCACAAATATGGTAGAATTAGTAATTCACCCGAAAGATACAGATTTTTCATGGATGGAGGTATGTGGTAGATTCTGATGAACCTACCACATACCATGATGAAATGTCACATTCCGATTGTGACAAATGGCTTGAATCCATGAACGTTAAGATGCAATCCATGCATGACAACCAAGTTTGGGATCTGGTTGTACAACCTCTTGACTCCAAATCGGTTTGAAGTAAGTGGATTTTCAAGAAGAAATCCGATATGCATGGAAACTTGGATACTTATAAAACCATACTTGTAGCAAAAGGTTATACTCAAACTCAAGGGGTTGATTATGATGAGACCTTTTCTCCGGTGGCAATGCTAAAGTCTATTAGGATATATTTGTCATAGCTGCATATTATGACTATGAGATTTGGAAAATGACTGTCCAAACCGCTTTTCTAAATGGACATCTTGAGGAAGATGTCTATATGGTTCAGCCCAAGGGTTTTGTTAATCCACCATATCCTAATAAAGTATGCAAGTTAAAGAAATCAATCTATGGATTGAAACAAGCATCTAGAAGTTGGAATCACCGTTTTGATGAAGAGGTTAAGAAATTTGGATTCATGAAGAATGCTGATGAGGCTTGTGTGTATAAGAAATCTAGTGGGAGCATCATTACTTTCTTAGTATTGTATGTTGATGACATACTACAGTTAGGAAATGAAAATCCAACCATGGAAGGGGTAAAAGCCTGGCTTGGGAGTTGTTTTTCCATCAAGGATCTTAGTGAAGCCGCCTATATTTTGGGAATAAAGATCTATAGAGATAGATCAAGGCGATTGAAAGGTTTAAACCAAAGTGCATACATAGACAAAATCTTGACAAGGTTCAAGATGGAGAACTCTAAGAAAAATTTGGTACCTCTTCAAAGAGGAACGCTATTGAGTGCGACTCAATGTCCAAGCTCAAAGGATGAGCAAGAGAAAATGAACGGAATCTCATACGCTTCGGCTATAGGATCCATCATGTATGCAATGATATGAACTATACCGGATGTATCATGAGCTTTGTGAATGATAAGTTGATTCCAACAAAACCTGGGAAGTAGCCATTGGATGGCTGTTAAGAGTATATTGAAATATCTTAGAAGGACTAAGGAAATGTTTCTAATATACGGTTATGGTGAGGAGAAACTCATTGTAAAGGGTTACATGTATGCGAGTTTCCAAACTGACCGAGATGATTCTCGATCACAATCGGGATATGTTTTTGTTATGAATGGTGGGACAGTCTTCTGGAAGAACGCAAAACAAGATATGTTAACATTGTCCACCACTAAATCAGAATACATCTCTGCCTCATTGGCAGCTCAAGAAGTTGCGTGGATAAGGAAGTTCATTGCCGGCCTATTGGTAGTCCGTACCATTCAGGACCTTCTAGAGATCTTTTGTGACAACGAGGGTGCGATTGCTCAAATCAAGAAACCCTGTGTACATAAAAAAAAACAAGGCACATTAAGTGGAGATTCAACTACATAAGGGATGAAGTTGAAAATGAAAGATATGTATTTGCAAAGTTCACACCAATCAAAACATTGTGGATCCACTCACGAAGCTCCTTGAAAGGCCGAAGCATGAGGGTCATACTTGCGCCTTAGGACTTCGATATTCTAGTGATTGGGTTTGATCTATTTTGTATTTGGATATCAGAACAATTGTTATTTTGACTCATTCATATGATTATGTCTTATGATTATGACATTTTGAGTTTTATTCTATTTTAGCATGTTTAAATCCTTGAATAATTTAATTATTCTAAATGTCCGTAGTCGTTCATATTTGTGGGAACAAATATGAAGGTAAAGACTATTATGAAATTAGATTGGTGGATATTCATAAGGTATGAACATAGAGCAAGGGTTTGCTGCCAAGGTTCATAGATATTTATGGGATATAAATATTGGACTAACCCGCCCTCAAATGTTACTACATGGAATCCTTGTGATTGATCATAAGTAAATTCGAGTAAATGCAAATATCATAGTATCCTCCAACCTGAGATACATATTGTGTCTTGATATTCACCAAATATTATGCTTTGACTTAGTTCTTCGCTGCTCTGAAACATGATGGTACATAAGGCTAAGATCAGGTATGGTACGAGGTGATTGTGAGAGACGTATGTAGTCAAAAAGGGATTTGTCCCTCTTATTCGTTGAGAGTAAGATGTCTAATGCCTACTAAGTTAAATCAACAGAGAATGATCACTCTATGTCTCTGGATTTGACATGACATCTGTGGCAAAAGGAAAAATGATAGATTCACTTAAATCAATTTCAAGTAGGGGACTTGTAGGGGATCATGTTATTGAATGACACTTCGTCATACGTATTAGGGGTAGTAAACCATTGTTAGGTGGTATTTACTACTTGCATCAATCTTCTATATATCTTGTGCAAGTGGGTGATTGTTGGACTCAGTCTGCCCAAGACACATAATATTTGATGTAGCTAGTACGTTATTATCCAAGTCGGGTCATACCCAATAACAAGCTAGACAAACACCATGATATTTATTTGAGATATGATCTAACAAATAAATATCATCACTTATAAAATTTAAAAATTGGGTTTCTAAATATTTACACTTGCGAAATAAATAAATTATATGGATAATTTATGTTATGAGAGATTTTGCATTTTGCATGCTACTTGTAATATTATTTAAGTTGGTTAAATAACAAAATGCAAAACTTACTGCAATTTGCATTTACTATTTATTTAAGTTTGTTAAATGAAAACATGTAAAGTATATTGGATTTGCATGATTCTTGAATTATATTATGTTATATTATAACATAAGTGGTAAATATAAAGTTTTAAGTTTGAAATGGTTGGGTGGGAATTCCTTTTGGTCGCTCCCCTTTCCCCCCCCCCCCCCCCCCCCTCTCTCATCACTTTATTACTTTATAATTTCAAGGCATGCAAGTAAATCCATTGGCCAACTTGAGAGGTGCATTGGTTGCATTCTTCTTTCTCTCACACACACACACAAGAAGCAAAATACTCTCTCTTCTTCCTCTCTCTAATTTCGGCTAAGGGAAGTGATATACATCTATTTATACATCTCGAATTCCTTGTAAAGTTGTGTATATTTAATGTTTTGAGTTCGGTTTAGTTCGTGTTTTGTTTATCTTTTATTATTTAAGGTTTTGAGTCAAGATTTATATATTTATCGTGTTTTATATCTTTTGGTGTCTTGCATGTTAAATCTAATTCTTTCTATCATTTCATGCGAAGTTTATGTTTGTTTTACTCATCAATGACTACATGATTAGTTCACTTAGAGTTTCGATTTGTTTTCATGTAGATGGTGGCTTTTGAGTCAAGGAAAAGAAGTTCTAGAAGTTTCTCATCATTACTTGGAGTTCAAGAAAGAGATCTAACATGATTAAATAATAAATAAAAAGCAAAAAAAGAAAATTCTTTCCTGGAGGGCGCTGCGTCGTGCGATCGGGGGAAGCCATGCCCGTTGCATGGCGCCTAGGGAGTCTGGTATACGCGTTTTGCAATTTTTAAGGCCCAGCTCGTTTATATATATATACTATTGCAAACCTAGACGAATATACAACAGATTCCAACCGATTTTGAGAGGAAAACCAAGGTTTTGAAGGTGTTTTGGAGCTAGGAATCAAGGAGGATCATCGAGCTTTCATACAAGTGTTCAAGGGTCGATTAAGATGGGTTTTCTCGTTCTTTATCTTTGTTCTTGTTCATTATCTTTCATGATGTTTATCTTTGTTCTTGGTTTTAGTTATTTATCTTTGATTATGACTTTGCTAGGCTAGACTTCATGTCAACCTAGGTTTGATGAACATGTTTTGACTTGATTCTGGCTTTGGACGATGATTTGATTATGGTTTTGTTGATTTAACAGTAAAGACTTGATTTTGCTTTCATGATGCATATGAATATTTGTTATCTTGATTGATTATTAACTATTGCTTCACATAGATCTTATATCTCTTGATTGTGTTCTTTAGATTTAGGGTTTATGTTTAATAATTACTTGGTGTTTTGATTATTATGGTTGAATATGCCTATTAGATCATAGAAGCTTGTTGATAGTTGGTTAGGGTTTTGAATGTTCTGCTGAATTCCAATAGCTGTAAGGTGAGGAGTTGTTCATGTTACTTGGTCAATCGCATGCTAGGATAGATTAGTGACAATATTCTTGCTTATTCTGTTGATCCTTGTTCGTGATGTCATGTTAAGCTTATCAAGTTATTTAGGGTTTAGTGTTTCGTGAGATTGCTTGCTTTAGATACAATTAATTAACCCTAATTGATAACTATAAGGAAATCAATATAACTGATTGCTTAATAATCTAATAATTATTCTTTAGGATTTTACTTGATGCGATCAAGGGTTCATTAGTGTTTGTTAGATGAATACATTTAGAAATTAGTTTCCATATCATATTAGTTGTCCATTGCTTGATAATTGTTGATGCATAGGATTCTTACCTAGGTAGATTCCTTCTCTTATTGGTTTCGATCTCGTGATTAATTGCTTGTTTTCTAGTGTGTTTGTTTATTTACTTTCTTGGTTTAATCTTAGTTTAAAAACCCCCTTAAACATTAATAATAAATAGTCGTGTCGTAAGTCGAGTCTAATTAGTTAATTAACGTAATTTATAGAGTCCTGTGGGTTCAATATTCCAGACTTACTTAGCTTTAGTACAATTGACTGGTTCACTTGCCGGTGTTTTGTGTAGTTGAGTCTTAGTCTAATTTTTATTACTTGTTTAGTTTAGTTAATATTTAATTGACTGTTTTAAGCACATCAAATTTTTGGCGCCGTTGCTGGGGACTCTTGGCAATTGCGTTATTTGCGTTAATTGGACTTATTTGATACATACGTGCTATTTATTTTATTTTCGTTTGAGTCGTAGGAGTCTAATTAAATTTTAGTCTATTTTAGTTTTAGTTTTTTATTTAGTCTACTCACTTAGTCTGTTGTGTCTTTAAGGTTTATGCCACATCTTCGTTCGCAAGGACCACCGGTGGATAATCTGGATCTTTCTCCGTTGAAGACCAAGGCTAGCTCGTCAGCAGAGAAACAACCGTCAGAACCCGCGTCTACACCAAATTCATCACCACCCAGTTCACCGCCTGAAGGTCCAAGAAATCAAGATCAAATGGCCGACGACAGAACAATTGCTGCTCAAGCCTTCGATGGCTTAACAGGAAACCAGTCATGCATCGTCGTTCCCCAGATCGACGACCCCAACTCGTGGCAAATTCCGTCATATGTCATGAACATCGTTCAAACTATCAGTTCACGGGGCGAGATGACGAGGGTGCACCGGCTCACATTAACCGACTTTCCGTCACTAGTACATCATCGTCTGCTGAGGTGTACACCAGGTTAATCTGGATACTATTGTGGCTGCTGCTTTGGAATCACTAACTAGAGAGGTTAAGGAGCTTAAGGCCAAGGTGGACAGGTGTGAGTTTTGTAGAGGTGGACATGGTACGTTGGAGTGCCCGGTGATGAATCAACAGGTCGATTTTGTTGCTAGTTAGACTAGGTTTCCCAACAATTACAATAACAACAGTCAGAGTTGGAACACTTACAAGAACCCGAATCAGAATAATTCTAACTGGCGTCCATCGGGTGCACCACCCGGATTTCAAAACTCTTATAATCAAGGACAAGGTCAGTATTAAAATAATAATAATAATAATAACACCGATGGTACTAATGTTCAAAATAATGTACAGGATTCGAATGGTGGAATTGGGCGTTTGGAAGAGATGATGAAGCAAATCTTGGAAAGAGATCAAGTTACACAGAAAAAATTTGCCGAACACGATTTGCTCTTCAAGAATCAACAATCTTCTATTCTCGATATTTAAAGGACTGTTGGTGATATTGCTCGTCGTTTAGAAGAAAGGCCTCCAGGTCAGTTTTCGGGTATCCCTCAAACTAATCCGGCTGCTCAATTGAAAGCCATCTCCACTCGTAGTGGTAGGGTTTTTGGTCCAGAGGTAGTTAGTAGAGAAATTAGGGAAGATAGGGAAGATGAGTTGATAGATGAGGAGATAGAGGTAGTGGAGGTAAGTCATAAAATACAACACCAATCATATAGCTGCAAGCTAAGAAAAACACCGAGAAGAAGCCGGTTGGAGTCCGGCCACCACCACACACCATTGACCTATCCTATGTCTCGTATCCCGCTCGTCTAAAGAATCAAAAGTATACGAAAGTTACGAGCATTTTCTCAATATATTTAGCCAATTAAATGTCAACCTCCCGTTCGTAGAAGTCCTTCAGCATATGCCTAAATACGCAAAATTTTTGAAAGACCTTCTTAAAAGAAAGGATAAGTTGGAGGAGCTTTCGACTGTGCCTTTAAATGGAGGGTGTTTTACAGTAGTTCTTAATAAAGTACCGGAGAAATTACCCGACCCCGGTGTTATTACCATTCCGTGTCTTTTCGGAAGTGACACGACGTGTCAAGCATTAGCCGATCTAGGAGCTAGTATAAACCTTATGCCATATTCTTTGTATGAAAAGCTAGACCTAAGAGAGCTCACCCCCACTCGTATGACGTTTTCTTTAGCCGATCGTTCCATTAAGTATCTGAGGGATGTCGTAGAGAATTTGCTCGTTAAGGTAGATAATTTAGTTATCCCCGCAGATTTCGTTGTTGTAGATATGGAAGCCGACGAGAGAGTTCCTATTATTTTTGGTCGTCCATTCTTACGTACTGCTAGGGCGGTCATTGACGTGTTTGAAGGTAAGATCACTCTTAGAGCCGGTGATGATAGTGCAACTTATTTGGCGAAGTCCATGAGACATCCGAGTGGACAAGACGCTCTCATTGATCCATGTCACCCAGTTTACTCGATAGAATCATTTATCTCGAGCATGGATCCTAGTCTTGATTGTTCCCGTTCTGTGAGTTTAAGTGTGGGGAAGTAACCAGAGGTTTCGAGTTCTCGGGAAATGGTGAAGTGTGTTGGAAAAAGAAGTGGTGGAAAGCGTAAGTTTGAGAAGGTTCGTGGAGTTAAAAAGAAGAAGACCAAGATTGATGAATGGTCGGATAGTGAGTCGATATTTATGATGGCATCGGAGTTCTACCGAGGTGGAGGAAGCTCCACTCGGTCCGCCACATGATTCGTATAACATGGGTTCTTGAGTGAAAACTCAAGTGTAGAGTTTGTAAATTTTCTTTTATTTTATTTTTATTTTTTTCTTTGAGTCACTAACGTAGTTTTTTGTAGTTCGACTTTGTTTTATGTTTTTTAGTTTTGCGAGTTTGAAGATTGTATGAGCTAGAGAGGCGATCCCCAAGAAAGAATTTAATGAAAAAAGACAAGTGTGGGGATGGAGTAGCCGAACCGTATACTTTATGTTTTATTATTATTTGCAACTCATTATTCATGTTTTATATATTTGTGGGTTGGTGAAATAATTTAATTGTTTAATATCTATCATTTTGATAAGATACATTATTAGATATGTTTGTTATGTTTCGCCTCTTACGTTCGTATGTGAGAGAAGGAGTTACCAATTGCTGAGCACGTTCGTTGTTGGAGGGCATTCATGGAAGAAGACTCTAGCATCATGTTTCATGTGCATATTACCAGCTAAGTCTTTTCCATTATCTAGCATATTAACTTTTTATTTTGTTTTTATAATTTTTAGAGTCTTAGTTTTTGTAGTCCGACTTTATTTTATTTTTATTTTAAGTCGTCCTTATCCTTGCATTGAGGACAATGCAAAATTTAAGTGTGGGGATAGGATATTTGAGTCTTGATTTTGTTTTAAAAAAATTATTAAAAATTTGAAAAAAAAATGAAAAATGTTTTAAAAAATGTCCCTTGAATCTAGTTTTTTTGTGTTAAAGTGGGAAATGATGAAAATTATCATAAATTGGTTTTTCAAACAACTAATAATATGAGATAAATAAAAGAAAACACACTTAACTTGGGATGTGTCGGTAGGCTCAGCCTTGAAAATGAAAGGGCAATTTGATAAAAAGGTTAAAACGGAAATCTTTTGTGGGTAAAGCGTTTTGTCCGTGGAAGATAAGTAATTAAAGGTCGAGCCATACTCAAGCCTCAGTTATTGGTATGAAAAGTGGAAATATCATGAATTTTTAAAAAAAAATCTGAATACGTTATCATATAATGCTTGGGTAGGTTTAACGTTAGAGTATGCCGTGTAGCCTGTGATATAAATCTTAAACTGCTAGTTTTAGTGTTTTACACCTCATCGGCGTATGGTTTTATAACCTTAATTCTTGTATTGATGGGATGCTCTGGGTCCGGAGACCATGGGTCTGTATGCAATCTATTCATCTGGGTATTCACAATTCCTAAGTGGGGTTGTGGATATTTAAAATAAAGCCAAAAAGAGCAAACCCTCATAAGTCTTTAAACCATGACCACAAAAGTACAAAAGTACAAATACACTACAGACTTAATCATCCACGTTGTTAACCATGTGGGGTCCCCTTGCTCGCGTCTCATTACCATTAAGAAACGGACCACAAGGGACACGCTACATGTAAGCCCTACAGATGAAATTTTGCATACTCACCTATGGTGATGGATTCGGGGTATTGCTTGATAACGGGGGTATGTCATGTTGTGGGGAGCACTAGCTATTAATTAATTGAACCTTAATCGTATCTAATGGTTGTTTGGTAGACTTTGATGCTTAAGCTTAGGTGGATAAACAATACCCTTGATCGTCTTAACTATTCATGAAAAATAGAGCAACAAAAGTTTTAATTCTGCTAATTTTGAGGTTTAAGTCAATTTAGGGTGGTCTGGTCCGGTAAAAGCAGAAAATAAGCGGGTCTTAATTGTGTAAACCACTGAGTGCTATTATTGTCGGATCTTTTTGTCCCAGTAAAGATTAAGGCATGGGTTTATGTGGAAAACAATATCGGTGATCGCGGTTTTTGCGTTCTTCTAAGCTTTAAAAATTAACCTATATGTTTTTAAGACTGTATTTTCCGATTCTGATCCAACTGCATAAGACTTTTTCAGGGACGAAAAAAGAGTAAGTGTGGGGATATTTGATATACATCTATTTATACATCTCGAATCCCTTGTAAAGTTGTGTATATTTAATGTTTTGAGTTCGGTTTAGTTCGTGTTTTGTTTATCTTTTATTATTTAACTTTTTGAGTCAAGATTTATATATTTATTGTGTTTTATATCTTTTGGTGTCTTGCATGTTAAATCTAATTCTTTCTATCATTTCAGGCGAAGTTTATGTTCGTTTTACTCGTCAATGACTACATGATTAGTTCACTTAGAGTTTCAATTTGTTTTCATGTAGATGGTGGCTTTTGAGTCAAGGAAAAGAAGTTCTAGAAGTTTCTCATTGTTACTTGGAGTTCAAGAAAGAGATCTAACATGATTAAATAATAAATAAAAAGCAAAAAACTAAAATTCCCTAATGATCAAAGGCGCCGCGCCGCGCGACCGGGGGAGGCCATGCACGTCGCGCGCCGCCTAGGGAGTCTGGTCTGCGTGTTTTGCAAGTTTTAAGGCCCAGCTCGTTTATATATATATATATATACTATTGCAAACCTAGACGAGTATACAACAGATTCCAGCCGATTTTGAGAGGAGAACCAAGGTTTTGAAGGTGTTTTGGAGCTAGGAATCAAGGAGGATTATCGAGCTTTCATACAAGTTTTCAAGGGTCGATTAAGATGGGTTTTCTCATTCTTTATCTTTGTTCTTGTTCATTATCTTTCATGATGTTTATCTTTGTTCTTGGTTTTAGTTATTTATCTTTGATTATGACTTTGCTAGGCTAGACTTCATGTCTACCTAGGTTTGATGAACATGTTTTGACTTGATTCTTGCTTTGGACGATGATTTGATTATGGTTTTGTTGAGTTAATAGTAAAGACTTGATTTTGCTTTCATGATGCATATGAATATTTGTTATCTTGATTGATTATTAACTATTTCTTCACATAGATCTTATATCTCTTGATTGTGTTCTTTAGATTTAGGGTTTATGTTTAATAATTACTTGGTGTTTTGATTATTATGGTTGAATAGGCTTATTAGATCATAGAAGCTTGTTGATAGTTGGTTAGGGTTTTGAATGTTCTGCTGAATTCCAATAGCTGTAAGGTGAGGAGCTGTTCATGTGTCTTGGTCAATCGCATGCTAGGATAGATTAGTGACAATATTCTTGCTTATTGTGTTGATCCTTGTTCATGATGTCATGTTAAGCTTATCAAGTTATTTAGGGTTTAGTGTTTCGTGAGATTGCTTGCTTTAGATACTATT
Source organism: Bidens hawaiensis (assembly GCF_021521415.1). Taxonomy (NCBI): domain Eukaryota; kingdom Viridiplantae; phylum Streptophyta; class Magnoliopsida; order Asterales; family Asteraceae; genus Bidens; species Bidens hawaiensis. The sequence goes on from NW_027498947.1 coordinate 77,037, forward strand.
AATTAACCCTAATTGATAACTGTAAGGAAATCAATATAACAGATTGCTTAATAATCTAATAATTATTCTTTAGAATTTTACTTGATGCGATCAAGGGTTCTTTAGGGTTTGTTAGATGAATACATTTAGAAATCAGTTTCCATATCATATTAGTTGTCCATTGCTTGATGATTGTTGATGCATGGGATTCTTACCTAGGTAGATTCCTTCTCTTATTGTTTTCGATCTCGTGATTAATTGCTTGTTTTCTAGTTTGTTTGTTTATTTACTTTCTTAGTTTAATCTTAGTTTAAAAGCCCCATTTAAACATTAATAATAAATAGTCGTGTCGTAAGTCGAGTCTAGTTAGTTAATTAACGTAATTTGTAGAGTTCTGTGGGTTCGATATTCCGGACTTACTTAGCTTTAGTACAATTGACCGGTTCACTTGCCGGTGTTTTGTGTAGTTGAGTCTTAAGTCTAGTTTTTATTACTTGTTTAGTTTAGTTAATATTTGATTGACTGTTTTAAGCACATCAGGAAGCAAGAACAAGAGGGTGTTTTCAAGTGTAAATCCTAGCATAACAAAGGTGTTTGTTGGAATCTTGAAGGGTATACAAGTTTGAGATTCTTTTATCTTGAAGACTCGCCATTCATACCTTCATCTCCTTTAGTTTCTTGGACTCTTGAAGGTATATTACATAAACACCCAATGGTTGTTTATATTGTTAAGCATGAAAATTCGTATATGGATCCGGGGCTTGGGTTTTGCATATAAAATATGTTTTATATTCATCTAATTAACAAGATTTAAAACTTATTTATCCGCTGCATTTTTCATATAATTCGGTTTATATGACTTTGATAATTTTGTTAAAATCCAACAATAATGACTGTCTTAAAATATCACTCTTTGAAGCTCTTCTACATCCCATTCGCTTGGATGCACTAATGTTTTGGGCATATGATACTGATGTGCTTGAAGTAGTCAAATAATTATTAACTAAAATTATACTAATCTAGACACTAAGTAATACTCTAGACCCTTAAACTTAACTTAAACTACTAACCGGCAAGTGTACCGGTCGACTCTAGTATAGCTAAGTAAGTCCGGATATCGAACCCACGAGACTATAAATTACGAAACTAGCAAATTAGACTCAACTACCAGACGCGACTATTTATTAATAATATTTGAGGGGGATTTATTTTACTAATTAATTAAAACTTAATAATAAGTAACTAATGATTACTTAACTATTAAACTAATAATAAAACTAATAATAAATATTAAAACCTAACCCTAATTGATATAATAATAATAAAACATAATCATTACTCTTAAACTAATTAATTTAATAATAAAACTTAAACCTAATTAATTAAACTAATAAACAATTAAAAACTTAAATTAATTCAGATGACAAAGATAACTACCCAGGCCAGAATCCCCAAAGTTACAGTTATCAATTAAATGAAAAAACCCATGTTATGGAACTGGGATCATAAAATAGACCCTTGACAGAAAACCCGAACAGGACCCTTGTACTACAAGAAGACGCCTATGGATTTCTAACAAGTTTTAAGACTCACCAGTTTTATATTAAACTTCCTTACGGTTATTTAATCACTTATGTCTAAGTATCTTTATGACGAAAACCTACCTTACAGCGCGGAATTCAAAGATAGCAAAGCAGACTCAATTAACTTAATAGACTAAGCTGACAATCAAACCTAGACGGACTCCTTACGAAGAACTAAATCTAGCAATCCCGACAAGCAAAGATCTATTAATAGCCTATCACCTTACAGCTTTTTAGACTAGCAGCTCACTTTTATCTGTTTACTTGATTTTATTGTCTCTATGATCTTATTCGAATTCAATCACAAACTAGTCAAGAACACACAGTAAATGACCTAACAAAACCCTATCCTATGAAACAATCAACAAGGGCAATTTGAAACAATAAATTCGAGTAAACAAAACCAAGCAATCAAACGCATCAATCAAATCAAACTTAGCAATTTACTTAGAACATAAAATCCATAACGAAACGAAATCCAAATAAAATCAAACCAAACTAAGGTTCATCACGACCTAGGTAGTTTAGCCTATCATCTTAAAGTCTAAATCAAACAAAACGAATAATAACGAAAACATGGTGAAAATATAAGAAACGGGGAATCGAAGATGATAAAACCCGTAAACTCGAACGTGAACGTGTAGCTCTTCACCGGATGTCCTCTTGCCTTCAAAATCACCAACAAACTCGTAAAATAGCTCCAAGTACTCTCCAAAATCGGCCAAGGGTTTCAGGTTATGTCAGATTTAAGTTAAAGGTGTTTAAATAGCGAAAACAAGGCCCGACATTAAGCAAAAACGAATTAAAACCCATCAGCAGCCCCTAGGCGCCGCGCTAAGGGCATTTGGCCTTCACCCTTCGCGCGGCGCGGCGTGCTTTTCCATGGGGGCCGGTCAGACTGGTTCTCTGTTCTGGTTCTTCCTGACGCATTCCGGATCTCCGTTTCGGCTCGTTTTAGCTCGTTTTTCGCCCTTTTTAATCACGCTCAAATCCCGGAACCTACGAAACATAGAAATGTTAGTAGTATACAAACCTCGACTATAAACGAACAAAAACTATTAAAATATTAATTAAAATGAACAAGGGAAACATATATATTTAGCATTATATCAGATATAGAGATATAACCTCCACTAATCAATCCTAAAAAATCATATTCTTCAATCTTATGACAAGACTCATATATTCTTGAATAAGATCAACCCAATCAAGAATTGTCCCCTTAAACAGAAGTAATCCACCAAATACTCGTAACCAACGTAGTCAGGATCGAAGTCCTTCAGAAAGAAGTAAACGGGAAGACACTCATAGCCCAAATAGTTAGGTTTCAATCTCGAACAAATCAATTAACAATCAAAGAACAGTTGAACTAAATCAAACGAAGCTTTGCAATCATGAATCACCACCTGAACTGCAGTAGTTTTTCAAGAAACCCTTGCAAACGTAGAAAGATACAAGCCAAATAAACTCCTTTGATATTTTATCTCCCCCATTTCTTGACAAATTTGGCAAGGTCTTGAACAAATATAAAAAATTTTCAATAAACTTCTCTTTAAATTAATTGTGTCCCCCCCCCCCCGGCCAGTAGATACGTGTGTCGTCTTGAAAATAAGTCAACAACATATTTAAGAGGAGTGCCCACATATTAGAAATATCCCAAAAAAAGTGCATAAGAAAAATTTTCTAATATATAAATATATATATCTTTTTTTTTCTTTTTACATTAGCAATGAATGAATGAGCCCTCATTCTTTATCCACATACGTTAACCTGATCTCATTCGTTACGCTTGAACGAATTCATAACGAATGAGTCCGAATAAGGTTTCATGCGTTATACACCCTCATTTGTTATAGATAACCACATGCGTTAAACAATTGAACGAATAGGTCTCATTCACTCTACTTATCCTCATTCGTTAAACCCATCAACGAATGAGTTCATACGTTAAGATCAACGAATGACAACGAATGACCCAATAAGTTAAGACACATTCGTTAAACTCATTAACGAATGACCTCATTCTTTAAAAACCCCTAACAAATGAACAACTTAAATTAACGAATGGGATTCATTCCCTACACTCATAGCGAATGTGCTCCTTGGCTAACGAATGAGGCAATTAATCTAACGAATGGACCCCATTTTCTATATAGTCCATAGCGAATGGGCCATATACATTATAGCCTATTGACTAAACTACCCTAACTTATTCGATTAGCTGCCGACAACAAATCTTGCACTAAAATTTACCACTCGTTAAAGTTTGTTGGGAACCAAAACATGGCGCCGAGTTCACTCAGGAACGGGAAGACCAAATGAAGGTCAAGTATTCACATCTCTTCGTTAAAACTTAATCTTGAATTTCAGGACGAAGTTTTTAAAAGTAGGGACTGCTATAACATTTTGGTTTTTTTCATTACAATGTATTTTTATTTTAAATCCGACCCATTTTAAATTTCTGGATTATCTTGAAAGATCAAAATAGTTTACTTACAAAACTATAGGGTGCTATTCGCAATACAAAAGTGAATATATATTTATAAAATTACAAGTAGAAACATAAATATGATAAAAGAAAAAACCATATATATATTTTTCTTGTACGGCAATTTTTTTTTCTTTTTCTTTTACTTTTTTTTATTATATTCATTATTATTATTATTATTATTGTTGTTGTTGTTGTTGTTGTTGTTGTTATTAACTAAACTTATTACCAAGACTAACCTTAATTTTTACGATCTTTTAAGATTTCTTTATTTTTGATAAAAAAAAACTCTAATTTTCCAAATTAATGATGTCTTGTTCCCTAAGCCTAATCATCTTTATATAAACTAAGCATCCTAACCCTTTCATTCTGTTGGGTTTTGTATTTTAAACTGACGCATCGAATCGTTACTCGCTTATAATAAATACTTAATGCAAGCCGACAAAGAAAAATGATGAGTAAATGAAGACGTGTTCCGGCGAATCATTATGTTTTATTATAATTCATTGGTTTTTCACCAAGAGCGGATGACTTGAAAACCAAAACACAAGACCAGACCAAAACACAAGACCACTACAAATAGATGATTAGGTTATGTGTTTTAGTTTATGTCTCGGGGATGAGCTCTCCTCGGGTGGCCGAGCGTTTATGATTATGCATGCATGTATGTATGAGTGGCCGAGCGTTTATGATTATGCATGCATGTATGTATGAGTGTTCTTCATGTAAATCATTCTATGTTAAAGAAATCACACAACTACATCTATCTATTTGTGTTTCGATTGCAATTGTTTATCCTATTATTGATTGTTAATCGAAACGAACTCTGCACATCCGTCCATAGATCTTTCAAGAGTGAATACATGTTGTAGATCGATCTAAGATCTGAGCTCGTTTATCACCGTTCGACATGCTCCCGCACCGGGGCTCGATTCTCACACATTCTTTGTTATTCTTCGCAAATTCTCTCTCAAATCCCGGGTAAGTGTTGAACATGAAAGCTGCTCATTTTTTACATTTTAAATGAAAGCACTCAATCAATTTTAATCATTGATGGGGTTTCCATGATCAGTTCCATATTGGTCGTTTATGGTTTATGTAAGTCTAATATTGGGTCTTTTAGATTTCACCATGCATCCTTCCGAATTAGCCACTGACCATTTTATGTTTTAGTCATATTTCATCTTTTTGAACCTGACCGACCCGAATCTGTATCATACCGACATCCGGTCAATGACGAATCCACCCTTTAGCTCTAGTTTCTCAATAACTAGAGTTAGGGGAAGAATTAATTAATAATTCTTGTTCGATTTAGTTTGGTTTTAAAAGGAGATATTTTTTGTAATAATTCTAGATTATTTTATTTTTGAGTCAGTCAGCTCGCTTATTTTCTGTTTTTCTTATAACAAGAGTTATAGTTGGAATTATAATTTAACTTCAGTTTGTATATTCTTGGTTTGTAATATATTTCATCATATTTTAATTTTAGGGCATTATATTTGAAACTTGTCGATTCGCTTAATACCGCATCCTCATCTTATTTCCGCATCCTCATCCATATTTTGCTTTGGTGGCTTTATACGTATACTAAAATTAAGTTATATTTATTTACTTAAGATATTATCAAACTCAATCCAATTATTTGCATATTTATGATATTACTCGATTAGTTGTTTATATTTTACATGACTATGTGATGCTAGATTGTCGCTATATAGTTAAAAACGAATAAATCAAGTTCCTAATCACCTAAGGAAGCTAGGGTAAGTAGGTAGTCTATCCATGAGGAGTATGTGGTTAGTGTAACGTGTAACCAATTTCTAGTATTATGAAGTGAACGTCAAAAGAGCTGACCACATAGCAAACAGTTTTGGTCTTAATATCAAGCAAGCAATTAAACAAATTTCAAACAGTTAACGAAGACAAATCACACCCGGGTTTCAAGTAAGCATACATAAAGCAATCTTTTATTGACATAACAAATAAATTATCAATGATCAATACATACTGATTAACCATGTAAACTTTAGGCGTCAACTATCGCTAACACACGGCTCTGGTTATCAAACAATCCCTGCCAATGTGACCTAACTAAGGGCAACTATATGCTTTATCATATTCAACTAGTAAAACAACCATATAAGCAATTATCATAGCAACTGGTAAACAAATCATTCCAATTGACATAAACCTAAACCAATAGAATACACAACAATACAAAACATCAATACTTATAGATTAATAAAAGATAAATACAATTAGTTCATTCTTTAACACGTGAGAAAACTGAAAAGTTACAAACTCTACATCCCGAGTATGATTCTAGAAGACAAGGCGCGTCTCAACATCACAAGATATTTGAATCGGATGATATGGAACATGGAATTGATTTTGGGATGAATCGGGATGATGGAGATACTCTTCTATGCCCTCGAAAATGCTCTGAAAGGTGATAGATCGTGTTATGGTAGTCGATACATGTTATAATAGCAAACCCTAATTTTCCCGTCTTTGGCACCCATCGCGATACGCGATGGGGTCTTCACTGATGGACCAAAGTTAACAATTACAATATTTTAATTACCATCACGATAAACGATAGCTTTCTGTCCAGCCCATCGAGTATCGTGACGGGTCTATTCACCAGCTGGCATTGTTTCTTGTCTCATTTGGCATGCTGGTCATCCCGAGTCTTCGTTTCGTGCTCGTACATGTCCAAAATAATTGCTTTAAGCACCTATGACCTGCAATGCTTTAAACACGTATAAAGTATCGAAGTTCACACAATAAATGGTTAAAACTAAATCCTTTTCGAACTGAACTATTTATAACTGACCGAACATCACATCCCCACACTTATCTTTTGCTTTCCTTCAAGCAAAACTCCAAAGTAAATATCAATCTCCATCATAGTTATGTCGATTATCGTCATTAATACTAGTAAGGTTTAAGGTCATACCCAGTTTCCGAGACGACACTTTCCAGATTGACAACCCACAAATATAGTTAACGATACCATATAAACAATAGAGTCGCCCATACAAGTGTGTTTTGTTTCTGGATAATGCATACATGTTCATACCCCTCACACTATCAACACTCCTCTCCGTTTAATATCTAGACTAGAAAAATTTTGTTAGTATTTGTCTCTACCCTGAAATACCAAATATGAGTCACAACTTAATATGCTTGCAGGTCAGTCATATCTTCACCCATTAACCACTGGTTGCATACGAAGTTGGACTAGGGTTTTGATGAGGTTTAGGTTTTGGTGCAGATTAGGCATATTTAGTGACTACGGTGGATGAAACCCAGCTTTACAAATACATAACTTAAACAAATAAACCCTCAAATACAAACAAACTACTATTTACAACTGATAACTCTTTTTGGCTTTTTTCTGAATTTCTTTTTTACCAAACTGGTAAACAATACACTGAACATATATATACAACTCTGACATTCAAATATTTACAACTCTTCTGACTATATACAACTCGATAACGAACTGGATTTCATCACACGGAGTTAAAATAAAATAAAGGTCAATGCTAAAATGGTATGTAATGTGGGTTCGATAAATTAAAAGGAATAAGGTCCAAATGGGCTCCTAGTGGGATAACGTCGGGTAAGGAAATTTTTTTAGTGGGGAAATATATGTATGGATTTTCTAACGTCCTAATCTCCATTTAGGTAGTGGTATTAAGATTTCCATAAGCATATGAAAGCAAGTTCTAATTCTTTGAAACATACCGGTTACCCTCATAATCATTATATGGCATGTTTGATATTTATTATATAATATGTGTATTAAGTATAGGGGGCATCTCACAATATATCTGGAAATACAGGATGCCGATATGAAACATGTATACCCATCCATTGACTCATTATCCCCGCCTAAATAACCCCATTTCCAACTTCCCTTTTTGAAAAAAAAATGTTAGGAAATCTATCTAGAAGTTGAAAAACAAACCATGACCAGAAACCTCTAACATGACATTAATGACAATTATTAACAGTTAACAAATTTGATTTCCGAACACTTTTTGAGGTACTATCGGGCTAAAAATTTCAATTATCCCCTATCCCAACACTTGAGATTGACTTTGTCCTCAATGTTAAAAAAATAAACCGTTTAAAGAACATTTGGAGGACGGGATTGAAATTGGATGTTTAACAGTTTTAAAACGGGGGCTCTAATGTGACAGTTCAAACACTAAAAATCTACAATTACAATATTAACACTAAAACTAAAATAACAAAATAAATTATGAAACTGAAATCACCTGATATGAATGATAATGCAATGCTCACCGTGGCTCGTTAACTCTCGTGGACAATCGTAAACACTCGTCTCCCCCAAATACTATAACCAAATATGCAAATCTAAAAACGTGTAGAAGCAAGCTTCTCACAAGTGTAAGACAAATGTCTTTTAAGATTTTTCAAAAATGATTTTTAAATTAATTTTATAAGACGATTACTAAGCCGATAATTAAGTTCCATAATAAATTTTATTAAATGAGTTAAAAATGTTAAAAGACATAACTCACTTTCCTATGAATGACGGTTGCATTTAGCGTAAACAATAAGCCCTTTAAACCCCCCCGGTAGCCTGGAAAGACGGGTAAGGTCTCGTGAGGGTTTATAGTGAACTACACCCACAAAGTTCCAAATTCAACAAAATATACAATCAAACAAACACAACAGACATAAACAAAAGATATATATACATATGTTACCCAACTAGTTACCCTTTCACATTTTCCCAAGTATTTTATTATATATCAGTACAAACCATAATCATTAAAACCAAAACAAAGGGAAAATAAAACAAAAATGTAATCGGTAGTCTGCTGCAATCACTATCCATCGGAGCATCACCAGCAACAACTGGCTTCTCAACTACCTGCTTAACACCTCCAGCAGCCTGTGCTGCATCACCACCAGCTCCCTTAGCTTGACCTCCAACATGCTAGTCAGGAATCTGAAGGGAAATGGGAATGGGTACCTGCAAATGTGCAAAAACATTACGAAAATAATCATCATGTCGGGCCACATTGGCCCACGTTTCCTTCTACATAGCTAGCTAATACTAACATATCATGTCAACCGTGACTGGCTGTGTTGGTGGCTGCCTCAAAGAAACTACTGTTGATGCCGCATCATGCACGGAAATGGAACGTTGTTCCGGTCTGTGGGAATCCCCATCTGTATAGCAATAGCAACATCCGTTCCTGGAGGTGGTGGAGCCTGTGGGCCCCGTCAGGCCAGAACCAATGCTGGAGGATCATGTAAGTCGCAGATCCCAGCCCTCCGGGCATCCTCCGATGTACAAGGCTTGGCCGCGGGCCAGGTGTAACGTAATCGACCGGTTTTCGAGAAAACACCCCCAAATGCTCCGCCAGACGCGTAATGTAAGGACCCAAAGCTAAGCGTGCTGATGCACCCTCTATACAACGACCTCGGGAAAATGAATTAAACAATAAGATGGCAATATTAACCTCCGGTGGCCGATAATCGTTAATAAATATAATAAATCAAAGTTGGTGCACTACTCGTGGCCCGAGTGACAACCGACGGTGGTGCAAGCAACGATTATGTGAAGATACCTGTCAACGGGATATCGTATAGATGAGTCGACCACTGTACTGGTGTGGGCTCTGTCTACAATCGGCTCCCAAAACGGAGCTGTCTGAACCTCCTCCTGTGTGTAAACCTCGTTGGCCACGACGAATTCCGGAACAAACATCTCGTAAGTGTGCCAGGCAAGAGCGAATGAAATTGCATGTGGCTCAGCTAAGCTGGTGGGCGTGTGTCAAAATGTAGAATAAAACTCACGTGTGAGCTCAACGTACTGAGTCGAGCCACACATGGGCACAACAGCCCACCGATCGGTCAACGTCTCACTGATCCAATCCTCAATCTCCAACGAACATATCAACGCCCAGTCAAAGGTCCTGTGTCGGAGTAGCTACATCGGCTGAATCCTTGTATATATATGGTGTTCTCATATGAAAATGCTGTAAGACAAAGCACCATGTGATGGACACGCATGCCGTCTCCGAATATATTAGCCCTAACGGTGTCCTCAGTGATCGAGATCTCATCCCTGTCGTATCGAATCTTACGCGATGTCCATGGCGGCTGCTGAATGAACTGTGGGGCCTCGAGTGCACCCCGAGGAGCAGCTACCGGACCACGGCGGCCCTAACCCTTTGGTCTCTGCTGCTTCATCCTCTTGAGGTCAGCGGCGCGCGCACCTCTTGCCTCAGACATATCTACAAAATAAAACTGTTCAATTAGACATGTGAATGAGAAACCCAGGCGACGGCCGTATTACATTTTGGCCTTGGTTGTCCCACACAATTATATAATAAAAAATAAATAAAATGAAAATAAACAAAGAAGAAAAATTTGTGGATACCCTATACACATATTCATAAAACCAGATTATCCCACCGAATGGAGATTAAGTACGGACGAGTCAATCAATATTCGTTTAAATCTCAAACTAACAAGTTCCCCGAAGACCCAATTAAAAAACTAAAGGCACAAATGACTCGATATATTTACTTCGCACAATAAAACACACATAAACAAGCAAATTTGGACAAGCACACAAACAATTGACTGACTGGCTCGAACAACATGCCACAAACATATCACATGTCGGTGTAAGATATGATATCACAAATTGGGTTCATACTTTAAATATATTAATTACAATAATATTAAAGCACATTCAACATTACTCATTTAGTATCGAAAATTCACTATCATTCAAAATAATATTACAGTAATGATTTATATATCGAACTCTGAACCCAATTCGTCATCTCATTCATTTAGCTAACCCGACAACATGATTACAATATTCACTGTGACAGTGGTGGTGGCGGTCAGGCGGCAGGGGCGGTGGCTATGGTGGCGATGGTAGTATTGGTAGTGATGGCAATGGTAGGGTGGAGACGGTGACAATGTTGCGGTGGTTACGGCGACGATGGAGGTTGTGGAAGCGCTAGTGTTAAAGTGGTGGTAGCGGCGGCGGAGGTGGTGGTGGCAACGACGATAGTGACGATGGCGGTCAGGCGATGGTGGCGACTGTGGCAGTCAAGTGGTGGTGGTGGTGACCATGGTAGTGGTGGTGGTTGTTTAAAAAAGTAGGATGAATGAGAAATTGAATGAAAAAAAAGAAGGGAGTGAGAAGGAATGGTGTTGATGGAATGAGATTCCATGTGTAATGGTTGATTTCATTATATTGAGCAACCAACCAACACTTATTTCACCTACATAATGAATCATTACATTCGTCCTGTTATTCCTGCATACCAAACGCTAACTAATAGAGTCATGACTAAGTAATGGCATCCAATCCGACCCGATTGTGGCCATTTTGGACGGGTCAATGATGAAAGGAAATGTGACCAAATGGTTTTAAGTCCACACAAAGAAAAAGAGAGAATCTAGCCAAGAGATATTACAATGAAAAAGACAAAAGCAACGTGAATAGCAAAGCAAAGCATATAATAATAATAATAATAATAATAATAATAATAATAAACAAACTCACTCCGGTGACCTACAACTCCATTTTTCAACTCCCAGAACAAGAAGAAGAAGATATTATTTTATTATTATTAATACTATTATTATACCACCACCGCCGGCAACATTCGAATCTTCTTCTTCTGGTTCAGATCCTGAGGCCGGTAAAAATGTTTATTTTTTTCGATTTCTTGTTCAAATTAATTGCGTAAATGTGTAAATGTGTAATTTTAACCCAACCCTAGGTAGTAACTTTGTTTGTTTGTTTGTTTGTGTTTGATTGATTATTTTCTAATTTAGGCTTTATACTTCTGTACAAATTATTATTTAATCTGTTCGTTTGTTAGGTCTTATCTATCGATTTAGGTTTTATACTTCTCGAGCTCTGATGAGATAAGTTTTTTGAACATTGTCGGACTCCTAATGTTTCTATTTAACCTAATAGATATTGATATTTGTTGGCTGAACTGGAGTCATGTGTATGATCCGGACTGCTAATGTTTTATCAGTCTTTGTTTTAGCCTATAAGATAATGCTTTAGAGTTTAGACAATGCCATTCATTTGTTGTCTATACTTTGTTATGTGTTATTCGGGTTTTACTTTTCCAAGCTCGTATAGTTTTCTAGTGTAGAGATCTAGCAACGCATTCTAAGGAGGCCTTCTGTCCGCAAATACTCAAATATGAACCGCTTATATCACATAGAATGGAGCAGATTATGAATCGCCTGTATAATAGCATTGGCTACGGTCTACTAGTGTTATTCGGGTTTACTCGAAACCATTAAAAAGTAATTGGTACTTGACTCGAATTACTACGGGTGGGGGATGGGTTTGCTAGTTATTCAGGTTCGGGTTAATAGTTATTCGGGTTACGGATAAAAATGACAGCCATACCCCCCAGATAACAGTCCGTTAACAAAGGAATCACATGTATCCAGAATAAGACAAAAGGTGGTCCCCGGAATAACGGCCATGATTGTAAGGGACCCGCCGTTTTGTACCATAAAGTCTCCTGAGATAGTGAAATGTAATGGTCCCTCGAGGACCATTGCAAGAATAGCACCATGTAGATGCGATTGGGAATTGGATGTAATATAATAATTATGTAATTGTAAGAATGACGGAGCTAATACCAGGATTCATTTACACACACAACTGTGTGTTCTTACGTTTGATCATTACTCTCGTACTATCCTTGTTATTATCACGTTCATACATTTACACGTTGAAGTCGATATCCTCTTAGATCAAGATGAGTGAGTTGATATCTGCTTTAACATTTAGCCTGTAAGATAAGACCAGACTTTGCTCACTTTCTCTTGGTTTTCTCATAGTTGTCTGGTACTTCTGTAGGGTCTAGCCTTCTATTAATATTTTTCATTGATTTTGTAATTGGCTTTAACCATATATTGACCCCATAGTTATTAAAAGCCCATTTTTTTGGCAATGCTCAATATATGCGCTTCTAGTTCCTAGGCACACGCTTCTTGAAGTTGATGACACCTCTATTGGTATTGATGGCGGACCAAGAACAATGATCATTTGAACCTTTATTATTTATTACTTTTTGAATGTTTGGTTTTCATGTTTTGAACTCTTGGTACTTTTCTTTCAACATTTTGTTATTCAAGTTTTGGAATTACATTTGAATGTTGACTCATTTAGAACTTTTGGTACTATTTGGATGATATTAAATGTTATTTAATAGCTTTCGTTTATCTTATATGAATACCTGTTTATTGAGTTTTAAACTTCATAATTTACTCTCTCTATGATTCACTTTGAATTAGGTGAATACCTTGTATACCAAGCAAAGAGTGGTGGTAGTTAACCTTCAGCTTGCAAGAACTTATTATGCGTGATTAGAGCTTCAAATACTGGTTCAAATAATAATGGATGTGGCGAATGGTGCCAACAACTCTCCTAGTCTAGCTTCTAAACAACGACTTCGTTGGACTCATGAGCTTCATGAACGCTTTGTCGATGCTGTTGCACAACTTGGTGGCCCCGATAGTAAGTTACCTTTATATTAATTGCATATGCTTCTTGCACTTTCTTTCTCATCTATTAAAATTTTGAAGCTTTTCTACCTTTGACATAACTTTATAAAGAAGCATAAATTTTAGGGTACGTCTTTTTTATATGTTAATGACTTATGAGGGCTGTACAGGGGCTACTCCAAAAGGCATGCTCAGAGTCATGGGCGTTCAAGGTTTAACCATTTATCATGTGAAGAGCCATTTGCAGGTAGGTGACATGTTACTTTTATGATATGTATACAGACTAATGTTTGGATACATTGTTGACTTTTTGGATGACTGTTATTTATACAGAAATATCGGCTGGCAAAGTACCTTCCAGATTCTTCTTCTGAAGGTATTCTTCAATATTATTATAAACTAGCTGATTACAACCTTTATTATAGATAATGTTACCCTTCTTTTACAATTTACACGAAACGAGTGGCAATTTCATATATACCCCTTAAAACATGAACAGTATCATATTTATCCAGAATAAAACGTTAATATCAAATATAACTATACCTAGGCTTGTAAACGAACCGAACGAACACGAACGGGATGTGCTTGTCTTTGTTCGTTTAACTGTAACAGAACAAACCATTGAACACGAATAATTATATGAACAGGGTTTTCTTGTTTGTGTTTGTTCGTTAAGAAAATGATCGTGCTGATGCTCGTTTATGTTTGTCTGTTGAGTATAAATGAACGGTTCACGAACAAACATAACCGTGTGAACATCAGTTATAAGTAAACGTGAACATCAATCAGTGGGGCATAAAAATTAATAAAACTAGACTAAACTGTAATTGGTCTAACAAGTTAAATGAGTATATAAATGAATGAGCTTAAGCAAACGTAAATGATCCAACGAGACGTGTTCATGTTTGTTCGTTTAACTACATGAACAAAATTTTGCTGTCATGTTCGTTCGTTTATTAAATAAATCAACAAACGAACTTCTCGCTGAACGGTTCACTGAACGTATGGTTATATTAAATGTGATTTTGATATAACCAGCCCTTCTCTTTCTTCTTGCACTCCAAGCATCTTAAGGCGATTTCTAATATGAGACGGGTATAAATGTCATAAATTTGAAAATGGGCATATTTGATATTTTAATTGTTAGTTGCTTAAATATGATATCATGCCAAGTTTTGAGTATTTGAAATCATCTCAGAAATAAATGAGTGTGCTGATTATATTGTTCAAATTTGTAATGCAAGGAAAAGCGTTTGACCGGAAAGAATCAGGTGACATGCTTTCTAGTTTGGACGGGTCATCGTAAGTCCATCAACTTATCTCATATTATTCTGTTGTGTAATTCATCAAACTAATGTCGGTTTTTCGAGTTAAACGGCCTTATAACTTATTTTTTAATTTTTTAATTTTTGTACAGTGGAATGCAGATTACTGAAGCACTCAAGCTGCAGATGGAGGTACAAAAGCGACTGCATGAGCAATTGGAGGTATTAATATTCTATGTATCATCCTTTTGCTTGTCTAAGCAGTAATAACATATTATGTAACAAGAGTTATACTCATTAGTTACGATGAAAAATAATAATAGGTGCAAAGACAGCTTCAGTTACGGATCGAAGCCCAAGGGAAGTACTTGAAGAAAATCATTGAAGAGCAACAGAAGCTGGGTGGCATTTTATCTGACACGCCTGGTGGCACCGAAGACCAGCCGGAGTCTAAAAACATAACCGATCCCATGACCCCAGCGGCTCCTGGTGCTGCTGAAAGACGTGAGCCATTAACACCTGACTTGGATTCACCAACAGGAGAACGGTCTATGAAAAAGCAACGAGTGGGCATGGGGTTAACTCACCAAATACTGGACCCATCATTCCACCACCAGCAGCATTCGCTTTATCTGACCGGAGAGCAGTTTGGTCATTCAGCTGGGATGCCACTTGACAGTGAGAATTGATTTAACATGTGGTTTGTTTTGTACCTGTGCCGTTTATAGAATATATAATCTGGTTGGTTAGAAGGTCCAAAGAGTTGTAAGATTGAAAAACTTGTAATTTGAGTTTTCATGTTAAGACAAATTAGATGATATTATTAAATCAATGTATTTGTTTGTTGTTATATTCAGGGTATGTTTGGGATTGCTTATTTAAAACAAAAATGACTTTTTGTTATAAGGACTTATTAGGACGGTTATGTGTTGAGGAAAGACAAAATGACTAAAAAGGACACTCTTTTTATAAAAAAAGTGTAATGAGTTTTGAGGATTAGAGGGGTGTAATAGGTAAATCAAATCACTCATTCCTAACTTTTCAAAATCCCTCTATTATGTCTTCTCCATAAATTAAAATCCATAAGGCCTTAAGGTTTGTCAAACACCTTATACACTTTATTAACTTTTTAAAAAGTTTATAAGTTATAAGTTGATAAAAATAAGGAATCTCAAACACCTCCTCAAGTTACCACGAAAAACCGTTGCGACCACCACTGCCTACTACTGTAACTCTTTAAGGCTTGTAAACAAACCTAGTGAATTGTTTGACGAAAAGGAGATGTGTGTTCGTTTGTTTAATAAACAAATGAACATGAACACAAATTTTCTTTTATTTATTTAAAAAAAACATCAATGTCTTATTTCTTCATTTATGCTCGTGAACGTTGGTTTACGTTCGTTCCTTTCATTTATGTTCATGAATATAAGTTTAGGCTGTTTCATTTAAATTCGATTATGTTTGTCCGTTTACAAATTTCTTACACTACTACTAAAAACATTATACTTTTAATTGGTTTGGTTTGTTCATCCGTGTTTAATTATGATTGTTTGTTACATTCTTAGATTGCTCTAAATCCGTGTTTGATTATGCTTGTTTGTTACATTATTCATGGATTGCTCTTTTAGACTGTTCACAGACATAAATGAGCGAGCACGTGCTTAGTTTTCTTTGCAAAGTAACACAAACAAGAACATCTAATTCGTTTAATTGTCTGTATAACGAAAGGACATAAACAAACGCATACCCAAATTCTTAGCAAACAAACAAGAAAACACATTTGTTTAACTATCAATCGTTTGTTTAGTTAAAGTTAAACTACAAACACGAACAAGATTCAATCAATGCGTTTACATGTCACACCTACTGTTTTTTGTTTTTTCTTTTCCTAAAATGACATTAGAACTATATTTTATTTTTTTTAAACCCAAATCCATTATTTTGACGAGAAGCAGCTAAGATATCATTATTAAACGACCCATTTAATCCAGACTCAATTCAAAACTTTCCCAGTTTCCCCCACTACTGGATTCAACTTGCCCACCACCTGAGCTTAGGCAATCAATGAATATAAAAACAAACAAGACAAAGGTAAAAGATAAGATACATAAGTTATTTAAAGCTTGAACTACACATAAAATCCCAACAAAAGAGCATTTCCATCCTCTGTATTCAACATTCTTTAACCAAAACACATCACAAACCTCTTAACGTCTGAACACGTTTCCTTCACTCTTACGTTGTGAATAATGTGTTCGCCGCCTAACACTTTCCTCTATGGTGGAGCTGCCCCCCTTCTCCGCCCCATAAATGCTTTTATGAGCGGCATCCAAAAAGTTCTTGCCACCAGAACTTGCATGACTGACCTCCTTAGCATCATCATCATCCGCCTGCTTCAACCGCCTCCATCTTTGTTCTTCATGCAACTCAGCATCCTTTTGCATCTCCTTCAGTTTTGCAGCTCTATCTTCTTGAGAAAGCCGGCCTTTATCATGTGTCGGCGGGCGGCGGCGGTTTCTGTCTTCCCGATCTCTTTTTGCAGAGTGAGAATCAGGACGGTTTTCTCTTTCATGTTCAGTCTCTTTATCTTCTTCTGAAAGCCGGCCTTTATTATGCGTTGGTGGGCGGCGGTTTCTGTCTTCCCGATCTCTTTTTGCAGAGTGGGAATCAGGACGATTTTCTCTTTCATGTTCGGTATTCGTCCTGTAACGCTCATTATCTTCTTCTAAAAGGTGGCCTTTATAATGTGTTGGTGGACGGCGGTTTCTGTCTTCCCGATCTCTTTTAGTAGATTGAGAATCAGAACGGTTTTCTCTTTCGCGTTCAGTATTCGTCCTGTAACGTTCGTTATCCTTGAACTTTGAGTCATGGCGGGGACTGATGCTTCGCTCTTCGTCTGAGTTGATACGGTGTTTGGATAATGATGATGAATGATGTTTTTCACGTTTTGATTTCTTATGACGGCGTTTTTCTATGCCGTTTTCACCATCTGAGGCTTTTTCTTTATGTTTCTTGGCTTCAACCTAACAAACAACAATATTAAATGGAAATCAGAAGAGCTATATATGTACATCATTTCAAAACTCTCGAATAATTTAATAGCTTTCAAAACTCTTATCAACCAATCATATCAATGATTATTTTATATATTTAATATTATTTAAGGGTTGTTTTATAACTTCTTATATGTAGTTTTATAATTATATATGTAAACTGGTTTTTACACATGTGTAAATTGTTTATTGCACATATATGTAACTTGGTTAGTACACACATGTAAACTTGGGATTACATACATGTATATGGGTTTATTTGGATCCCTCACCAGGTCAATTTGGGTCTACTCAAATTAGCCAATGGGTCAAAACGGGCAAGTATTATAAAATGTAACTTAGAGCTTCCCAGCCCATTCCCTACCATATATCCATATATATCATATAGTTACACTAAAAATCAGTGTATTAGTGTATTTTTTGCTCCTGTTCAATTAAATAATACTTTTTATACGTTTATCATTATATTTTCTCTCTCCTCCAATCACAACTACTTTCATAAAATATTAAAAAATTATACGGTATGAACAACGAAAGTTCAAATTTAACTCTCATGTAACATTTATCTCTCCTCTACTCACAACCATACATAACCATACCATATAATTTGCAAATCTCCCTCACATATTTTTAGGGAACGGGCTGAGAATGCTCTTAAAAGGGTCTAAATGAGTTAGCATCACAAATAACCATTGTTTTTAACACCACAAGCCCATTGTCATCGGCACAACCACTGACACTGCCACCTCCACCGTCAACACTCCATTGCCACCCACCACCAACGCGTCCACCATCGACAGTAGTGGCTGCCACTCCGCTAACGTTGTACCCACCAGAGCCACCCTCCTCACAATCGACGACATTGCGCATATTGTTTCCACTTCTTGGTCTAACAACCAACCTCCTCCCGCAAAGGTGGCTTCCTCTGTCGTCACCATCCCGCTCACAGTGGGTGAAGATGTTGTAAATAATAACAAATTGTAAGTATTTACGTTCTTGCATTGATAGCAGTTTTGTACAAGTTTTGAGATGTTCATAAGGCTATGTGTAGTGGGCGTGGGCTCGGACGAATTGTGGGCGCGAAGGGGCGAGAACACCGCCCCCCCCCCCCCCCAGGCGATATGTGCGCGAATTGGGGCGGGGGCGGGGTTCTTTTGTCGCCTGGAAGAGATGAAGATTATTATTATTATATTACTATTGCATATATATATATATATGTATATGTATATATATATATATATATGTATATGTATATATGTTGTGTGTGATATATATATATATATATATGTATATGTGTTGTGTGTGTGTATATATAAATGTATTTGTATATGTATATATGTTGTGTGTATATATATGTATACGCAAAATGAATCCTAGAAACAACCCGAACCAACTGAACCACTCATTCCCTCCTTTCGAACAACACCATGATTCGCAAAACCAACCGAACGTGAACCTACAATGGAACCCGATGAACCTAAACCAACCGAGCTATCCGTTTCAATTTCCCGACCCGAACCTAAACATGTACGCCAACCGAGCTATATGTTTTTTTATATTTTTAGTTATGTATTTTTTTGTATTTCTTTTTAATTTTAATGCATATTTATTTAATTATTTGAAGAAATTGGTTTTTATTTGATTAGTTTAATTATAAAAAGAAAATAATAAAAAAATGTACTGTGGGCCCAATTTGTAGCCCCTACACCATTACACCCCAAAAACAAATTCTCACCCCATACTGACTGGGCGCCACGTGTCACAATTCGCCCCCATTTGTAGCCCCTCCACTACACATAGCCTAAGTCTTAATTTTTGAAGAGCGATCTCTGATGCATCGAAACGCCGGCTAGGGTTGAGTCCCCGTCCCAGGGACTGTCTGGGGACGGAAACGCGTCCAAAACGTTTCCCGGACGAACCCGTTAAATGGGGACGGTCAACAAACGATTCTGGGCCTTTGGAAACGGTCAAAAATCCGTTTCAGGGACGTCTCCTATGTATTTTGGGGTTTTATGTTTTAATCATTTCAAAAACCTACATATCAAAGTTCACCAGAAAGTTTTTGTTTGTGAGAATGTGAGGTAGTTACAGACGCAGGAGGAGAAGTATAAAGAAGATGAAGTGCACGAGAAATAAGGAGGGTTTATTTTGTAGTTAAATTCAAATAATAAAAAGTTTGTGGTCTAATTGTAGGTACTAGTTTACTTTATATTAAGCTACTAGTTTACTTTATATTCACTTCTATTTGGTTTCTTTATTAGAATTCATTGATGTACAGACGCATATTTTATTTAATTTATATATATATTTCATTGTATGTATGATAACAATTATCATATGATAAAAAGATTCGCATTAACTTACAGATTTGCGGATCATTGCCATCTGAACTGGATTATTCTTGACACGAGCTAGTGCTTCCTGTTCACGCTGCTTTATCATAAGCAAGGGATCTGAATGCAGTTTCCTCCATGCATCATTAGCAGACTGAGGCTTATCTTCAAATAAAGCTCCTGGAGTAGAAGGCTGTTGCAGCAAATATGATTAATATCAAAAAAAATATAGACATATATAATATTCAAATGTCACTAAAAGATAACAAATAGACCTCAAAAGAGAAAATACATTGTCATAGTGGGATCACATGATTTTGAGTCTATTTTGATAACCAAAGCCATATTTAAAAGCGTTAAGAAGCTCTAGACAAAAAAGAAACAAGAATACAGCAATTGGATAGTCTATATTATGAACTTATGATTAAGAAAGTGACAAGAATATTATGCGACAGTATGAAATGGATCTTTCAAATTAAATTATAACCACAAGGCTCTGAATCCTCAACAAGTATAATAAAGATCATTCATGCCTATATAACACGTAAAACTTTAATATGATATATGCCGTAGAGAAGGAATAAAGAAAGCATAGTTATCAAACCTTGGTGGTGGCAGGTTCGGGTTCGGGTTTAGGCGGAAGCGATTCAAGCGTCTTGAATCCTCCTCCTCCATCAGAAGCACTAGCCTTCCCAACGGACAAACCGGAATCATACAAAAAATCCAATCGTTCTTGCCTCCTGAAAGCACAAGCAAACCATAAGTAAGTAAGCAAGTGGTGGGAATGAATGAATGAATAAAGATAAAGAAACTTACGGGACAAGTCCAGCCTGTTCCTGAAGAGCACGAAACTCTGCTTTCTCCCGTTCCTCGTGAATCTGCTTCCGGAGCTCTTCGAGTTTCCTTTGTTCGGCTTCGTGTTTCTGTTCGGCTTTCCACACGTTTTCTATGTTCCGGAGACTGCCTGTGTGCCACCCTTTCTTGTTCAAAAATTTCATACCCATGATTTAGGATCTGGGGTTTGCAGGAGCCGATCAACAATTGATTTGGGGATCGGAACAAGATAACAAATGGATGGGTTTTCTATTTTATAAGAAACTAGTTTGGCGAAACAGTAATTATGTCGGTTTTCAATGTAAATTTTGTTTTATTTTGAGGTGTTAATTATAATGTACAAGTCAATTAAGCATAAGAGTACAACTCAAATATGCAATTATGAACCTAAAATATAATTACAAATTTAACCCTTCAACTATAAGTAACTTTTATAAATTTAATTAATAACTACTTATCGAACCCCTTAAGTTTACCCATATAATCATCTATATTCTTTTTCTTTGTTTTTCATATGTATTTTTGAATATAATACGTTTTAATAAATTTCAAACATATAATCACGACGTGTTTATTTTTGTCGACGTTCCAATGTAAGAATGTTGGTGCGCATGTTATAAAATTATAACCAAAATGATTTCGTGTCATTAAAAAAATATATCAATTTTGGTTCAATTCAAAATGCTATCAAAATTAGTTTTGGTCATTTTCTTTAAAATTAGTTTATTGTTTCGGGTCAACGATTGAAGACTTTGACAGATCAAAACACCTTCGAGTTATAACTAGATGTTAACCAAATGAGTTTAGGTCATTATAAAAAAAGTTTGTTTAGCCCAAAACATGCAATAAGTAAAAATGAGTTTGAGTCATTTAAGGATTTTTGGTTCTGGTTAAAACATGTTATAAGCATAATGAGTTCAAGTCATCTTTAAATAAATGGTTTTGGTTTGCGTCATATGTTTAAAAGGTTGTAACTACTAAAAATATGTTTAAACTATTGTCGTTACCGCGGCATCGCGCGGGTATACTGCTAGTATATATATATAAATATATATATTAGTTTTTATCCCCCGTATTACGGGGGTTGTTTTATATTGTTTGTTCTAATATGTATTTATTTTTTTAATTATTATTTTTTTATTGTTTGAAAGTTAATAATATATACTTATGGTTTGATGATAAATTGTTTCACAAATAAATGAGATGTTATAACCCAGTTTAAAAGCTATATGGTTTTGATGAGACCCAAGACCAGTTTATCTTTTTTTACTATCAAATTGGTTTTTTAATTTAAATAATATATATATATCTTTTTTAAAATAAATAAGATATTATTTTTTATTATATCCTATTTTATAGGATTTTTACATAAATAATTTGGTAAGAATAATTTTTAATTTAATGAGATATTATAACCCGTTTAAGGAATATCTGGGTTTGGTAAGACCCATACCCATGAATTCAGGTCAAATGCATGAGAAGCCTCCATTTAAAAATCAAGCAAATCTGGTGACTCCAAAAAATGGGGGGAGCGACCACATCGCGACACGTAGGATTTTTATGTCTTCGTTTATATATATTATAGATATACATATATAGATATATATAAAGGTGGGATCAAGAGAGAACTCATATTAATGAGAGAACTAGGGAACTCAATTAAAAACCATTAATTTTACTTTATCAATGACTAAAATAGGGAAAAATAGAACAGTGGGTTTTTAATGAGGGAGAGTAAATTTGGAATTGATTGAAATTCTAAATCATCATACTCTCTTCCATTGTCCATAATCCAGATACTCGTTCCTCGCATCTGCATCGATAACTAGGGTTTTCTTAGATCTTCTAATTCGTCCAAATCTGCTTCGAAATCGAGCACAAACCAAAAGAATAACAATAGGTAAATGATTGTAATATTCAATTTCACACATTTTCTCATCGATTGGCGTATTATACACACAATCAAGCAAACAGGGGCTATCATGTTCAATATGCTATGTATTTTTTTTCTTGTTTAATTGAATAACAATACAGAGCTGATGAACATTAGTATGTAGACTAATTACAAAATAAAAGCCATAAACGATGCATATATTGATCAGTTTATGTATTACACATGATTTCCAAGTATTACATATACATATTGCTAATGTACTACATGTGTATGCGCTGCTGACGCATTACGTATATGCAGTAATGTTGTAATACATGTATATGCAGCGTCGATGCATTACATATATGCAATACTGCAGGCTTTTTAGTTATATTGAACTAATTTTAGTTATATTGCATTTATGTATTGTTAGACACAGTAACGTTAACATAACCGTATATATTTAGTTATAATGCATATGCGTAAATGAACTTGTTTTAGTTAGATTTTGAATATTTGATTGTTCAATTTTGGTGCTTAATTAGCCAATATAGGCTTAATTATTTTTGATTCGGTATGCCCTCTAACTGTTTGATGAAATGTCTAAATGAAGTCATTTTGGTATTCACATGCTTGCTCGATTATTGTGGCAGAATCCTTGTTTAAGACTTTAAGCTGCTTGCTTTTCATAGTAAAACACCTTGAATAAACCTAACTATTGTTATAGTTGTACATTTCAATTGGTTTTACTTGAATCATTAGCTACTGTCATATTATTTTTCATGACGGTAAAGAGTTTGGTTTGCTAAATATTTCTATAATGTTTTATATTATGACGTCGCGTATATGATATAGACATGAAAACCGCAAAGTGCTGAAAAAAGAAGCAAATGTGAGACAGAGGAAGTTATTGGACAATAAAGACGAAGTTGATTTGGAAAACAACGGTGAAAATAATAGTTTTGGTGGTACGCTTTATATAATTTATTACATTTAATGCGTACAGTAATGTGATTACATTTGTTCGTATAAATGAAGTTATATGTATTTCACAGACATGAAGGTCACGAGGAAGTCAAAAAGGTCATGTAAAGTGAAACAAAGGACCCTTGTGGATGAAGTAATACAAGCATGAGAAGCAAGAAGAGGAAAATGATGACGAAGATGATACCACCTTAGAGCTTTAGAACCTTAGAACTTTAGAATATATGATTTGTATAACTTATTCAGTGTTGATGTATTACATATATGCAGCACAGATGCATTACCTATATACAATACTGATGTTTACATATACCTGCACATATATGCAGTGTTAATGTAACATTTATGTAGTACATAAATGATAATTTAATGCATATTTTTAGTTATTTTTCATAAAAGTCTTGCTGCAAATAGTAATGTTAGTGTGATTGTATATATTTAGTTGTAGTGCATATGTGTAATATATGCTTGAACCTATCAATGTTAATGTAGCAACATTTATTCATTGTTAATGCATATATGTGGTGTATCTGAAAATTGGTATATTAACTTGATGAAATGAGAAGAAATATGCCTTGTTGATTGTTGAAGATAACGAGTCTTTTCTATTTAACTATTTGGACTAGAAAAAAAATACATTGGGGTATGAATGCTTTAGTTGTTATGACGGCCTTAACATATTCAGTTTAAAATACTATATATTGGTAATGGTTTTAAAATTATGATGTTAAATAAACTTAATAAGATAAAAAATAAATATTATGTACAAAGATACAATACTTAAAAAATGTAAATAGAATATACATAGCTCATGTGTAATACAAATATAGAAGGTTGAATTAAGGCTATGATTTTAGTATGAACAAGCCTCGCCCACTTATATTAAATCTTATTCATTTTTTCGCTGACACCGCGTTAATACAGAAAAAAGTTGATGCGAAGACGAATGAAATCATATTCCATGCCATATGTTATTGGGCCTCCTTTAGTTTTATAAACTTCTATTTTTTTTCCAACACCACATTTTCTTTATCTTGGAACTTTCTTTAATTCAAATCTTAATCAATAAGCTGTAAAATAAAGTAAATAGTTAGTATTTCAGAAAGTAAATAGTTAGTGTTTCTATGTAATACATATGTAATGCATAAATGTAATACTTTAGTACCGCATATATCTAATACAATAGTATTGCATATATATAATACGAAAATATATATGTAATACAATTAATACAAACATATAATAGTGGTTTTTAGGAAAAAAAATACAGGCTCGAAATATTGTATATATATGCAGTATACCTAAACAAATATCGCGTTAACGTTATCATCACAATTTTCAGATACACTACGTATATGCATTAATAAAGAAGATTCACTTTGAATGAAGGCTACAACCTCATAATCATAAGTGAATTAAATATGAATCTATTAAAATAATTAAAAAACATGATAATTACAAAAAATTAACAAAGTACCAGAACGTAAAGGCATATTAGTTATTAGCTATTTACCTCTAATATACAACTCGTTGAGACAATTCATATATTGTTCCAGTCCCTTTTCGTATTTGCCTAATTCCAATCTTTCTTTTTTACACGGAGATCTTATTTTTTAGGAAGCCTCTAGCCCTAGTTTTAACGCCTGATTTTTGTGCCTGTTCTTTACTCAATGGTGCAGAGTTTGCATTTCCATGTAGTAGTTCGCCTAAAGGAATGATGGTAATGGTTATTTTGTGTACCAGGAACAATACTTTACTCATATAAAGTTCAAACATCAACCAACATACCACATATTAACAATATAATCATAAGTTAATTCCAAAACTGCATAATACAATTTTGAATAGTTAACAAACTACATATCAATATTTTTTATTAGTATTACATACATGTATTACAAACAATATTCAGATTTCTAATACTTAGTACTACATATGTGTAATACGAGGTATGACACATATGCAATACATGTATTTCACGTAAGTATATTTCTTTTTATTATTGGAAATATGTAATACCAACAGTGTTACATATACGTAATACTTGACGTCAGACGTATGTAATACATGTATACACATATTGTCCATTTACCTAATTCATGTATGTAATACATGTATTAATACACTTATGTAGTACCTGTAATATGCATTGTAAAAACCTAAATCCAATACTTAGGTTAAACAGAGAACTCTGTCTTCCTTATTTCCATACGAACTTATAATTGACAATTGATTATCTCCTAATCATGTCGCAACTCATGATTAATCAATTAAACTATTCGGTCAATACATGAAACAAATAAATTACCAATCAATTTGTTGATTACAACATAAAAATCATAAATTAATATTCAAAGTGAAATACATCAGACAAAAATTGCAAAATAACGAATTAGAGGTAGAAAGAGGAACCTGTAATGCTTATTGTTGTGACTCTTGAAAGGATTGATCTTTCGATTTTCAACTCAATTAGAAGGATTCGATCTTCTGAATCATCCTTTTTTTCTTTCAGGTGTATCGATGTCATCAAATAGGGAATCGATCTTCAATATACTTAACAAGTATGGTTGTGAATCAACCATTGTGTCTCAATTTGAAAGAGATGTCTCAATATTAGGGTTCATATACCAGCACAATGGTTTATGGTGATTCCATCACACAGTGGAAGGGGCGTATACGATTGAGGCATATTGGGAAGTAATTTGACAATTCTACCCCTCTACTTAGGAGTTCTTTAGTTCTCTCCCTAATAAGGAGTTCTCTTTGATCTTCCCCTATATATATATACACACACACGCACTAGTTTTTATCCCCGTATTACGGGGATTGTTTTATATTATTTGTTTTTAATATTTATTTATTTTTTGAAATTTTATTTTTTTTATTGTATGAAAGTTAATAATATACTTATGGTTTGATGATAAATTGTTTCATAAATAAATAAGATGGTATAACCCGGTTTATAAGTTATATGGTTTTGATGAGACCAAAGACCCATTTATTTTTTTTTACTATAAAATTGCTTTTTTAATTATAAATTATATATATCTTTTTTAAATAAATCATATATTAATTTTTAGTATTTCCCTGAATTACAGGATTTTTATATC